>NC_142803.1:13708457-14008457 GCF_049724085.1 Artemia sp. Qi Xiang Cuo
TGGAAAAAAGTGATTAATGTTGCGAAATTTGATTCACCTCCTAATGCTGATCGGATCCCTAATGCCTCTTGAATTAATAATTATAATAAGATTTTTAATATTATGAATTATGCGGTTTACTCTCAGTTTGTTAGCCTCTGTTCTTATGTATTACCTGCGAAAATTTACCAACGCCATGTGCCTCCCGTTTCTGCTGACCCTGTGATTCCTTCTGTTAAGAATTTAAAATCTAAATCATGTGATATTGATGGTATTAGTGTTTTTAACCTTCATATTGATTCGAAAGGATTGATTTATCATTTTCAGTTATTATTTCAAATTTGTCTATGTACGTCTTTGGTGCCTGATTCTTTTTTGTGCGGGAGCGTCACTACGATTCTTAAACGTGGGAAAGATCCGACTAATTGCGCATCATATAGACCTATTACGGTAGCCTGTCTGCTGAGCAAAGTTTTTGAATATGTCCTGCTTCCTGAAATTCTTCCTAAAGTTGATTATGTGTCCAATCAATTTGGGTTTAAACCAAATATAGGATGCCAACATGCGTATCGAATTCTTACTTCTTTTTTAATTCAAACACAAAAAGATGGATCTGAAGTTCATTTGTGTGCGTTAGATAAATCAAAAGCTTTTGACTCGGTTTGTCACATCCAACTATGGTATTCTCTTACCCAGCTTGGAGTGAATTCATCTGTTATATGTGTCCTTCGTTTTTAGTATGTAAATTCATATGTTCGACTTCGGTCAGGAGAGATCTTTTTTGGTAATATTCCAATTCGGTTTGGACTTAGGCAGGGAGGGGTTCTGTCACCATACCTTTTTAATGCTTGTTTATACCCTGTGCTTTCTTGTATTTTTCCGTCGTGTTTTATGGGTCTAACTAATTTATCTTATATTGCTTATGCAGATGATTTATTACTTATTAGCTGTTCAAAATTCACCCTAGCTAAGTCTACCCAGTTTGATTCTAAGGTTTTGGAAAAAATTAGCCTCTTCCTTAATGCTGAAAAATGTGAATATTTAGTTATCAATGCTAAAAACCCAAGTAGTGATTTGAGTTGTAGTTATTTTTCAGTTAAGCTGGCTCCTGCGTTGCGTCGGCTCGGGATTAGTATCTGCTCTTCTATTTCAGCTATCCATGCTAGTGAACTTGCAGATATTAAGAATAAGCTTAAAGCAGGTTATGCTAAAATTGTCCCAAATCGCGGCCGACATTCTCGTAAGGCATGGGCTAAACTCTATTCTACATATTGTTACCATTCCATTCTTTTTCTATCAGGTTTGCGCCCATTTTTTTAATACTAGCGATATGCAGGATATTAGAGTTTTGTATTTTTGTTATTGTAAATATCGTTTGTATTTGCCTCGTTGGTATAGAAACCGTAAGATTATTCGAATGCTTAATGCAACTGATATATTGACGTCATATAATAAGTTGGACTCCAAGTTAAAAGATGAGGCCTGCAAGCAGTTGGGTCCTTTCCTCTTGTGCGATTGTTCTGATTTACATTTGTAGATCTTTATATTGATATTCTCTTGAATGTGTTTTGTTTTGTAGGTCTTTTATTTTTCTTTTCTTTTGTTACTCCACTTTTTTATAATTGTTAGTTGGTCAAAAATTAAATTATTATATCTTGTCCTTATTTTGTCCAAGGTTTGGTCATGGTAATGAAGCTAAAAGTGAGTCTTGGACCAAATTCTGATCAGAATCGATACCAATATGGTTTTCAAAGCTTTTTAAAAGTAGCTGAAAAATTTCTAAAAACAGAGTTAACGCTAAAAAGTTCACGGCGTGTCGCCGGTTATTTTTTGGTGGTGGCAGACTTATGTCAGCCACCGCCGTTGAGTTTTATGTCGGTGCTGTTTTCGAGTTTGTTTTTAGTCGCAATATTTATTGTTTATTTAGTCCGGAGCATGGTGTGATAGTAGAAGACGAATGTGTTTGAGGCAAAATTGATGGTTCTAATGGGTCCTTCTGGTCTGAACTTATAACGTTTTAACTTTCAAAACTTTTTAAAAGTAGCCAAAAATTTTTTAAAATTCGTGTTGAAGAATAGATTTATTTAATTGGAGTTGCCTTATAACATTAATACTAATTTATGCTCCTTGCTTGGAAGCAAAACAGCGTTATCTATAATAATTCTTAATGGCGGATTTGAGAGTGCGTTCATATTATGATATATATATATACAGAGTCTTTGAATAGCGAGTTTTACCTACAATTAAGTGAAGATCTGATGCTAGAGTTAGGAAACGTTTTCAGGCCACGGTTCTCTGTTGTTCAAATTTAAAATACCCACCATTAACCAAAATTTCCAGTATCTCTACAACGCCAAACAATAACGACTTTAAGCACTTTTCTTCCACATCGAAATCATTCCTGTTTCATTCACCTAAGGTACACCGCTTTTACGCAGGCCTACATCGGAGTGCCATCTAGAGGTCAAGGCACAAATCAAGATTTTATTGTATTAGGGGGATTTAGGGTTTTTTTGGGGGAGGAAAACGAGCAGAAGAGGGGAGAGCACCTGTTGCAACGGCCGTAGAGGTACCTGCCAGGTCCTTTGACTCTTAAATTGCGGGGAATAGGTAGCGGGGCTCGACGCTTCCCTCGTTTTCCTTGACGTAAAAGATCCAAAGAATTTCTCCCGTGCGCAGGGTTGCCGGTGACCATTTTGAAATTTTTGCCGAGCGACGTTGCCGGTGAATATTTTACGAGTGACTTCTTCCTTGGCCAAGATGCCCACTCCAAAAAAATTGGTCTGGAATGCTGTACTGAACTAAGTGCTAAGATCAATGCTCAGTGGTGTACCGAAAGATGAGATAGCTAAGACGTGCACCGACTTCTTTGGGAAAGAATCGATCAAGGAGGCTAAAATCCTCATCTACTCTATTGTTCATCCAAACGTACGCCCCTCCATAAAACATATTGAAAGTGAAAATGTTCTCGACATAATGAAAATCTTAAAAGAATGTGATCTGAAAAGTATGGAACTACCGACTTTTGTTATTGCCAAGCCCCAAGAAGTCCCCTCTTGCGGTAGCCGAACCAGCGCATTTGTTAATAGAAATATTAACGAGATAAATACGAAGTTAGATTCACTGATTGCCCGAAATAAGGACTGAACAACGCATAGCCTGCCATCACAGGCACCGAAAAGTTCCACCTATGCTGTCATTCTTAAGAAGCCAGCAAACCCTCAACCTTCCGCTGCTGGGAGAAAAGCTTTTATTGACAAACTATGTAACAACGATTCAAGCATAACAGATCATGTTGGTGAGCTGAAGCAAACCCAAACTGAATGGCGTATAAACCTGAAAGACAAAGAAGCAGCCAAAAAACTGAGTGTTGCTATTCTAAACGGTGATAATGCGACTTTGGACCCCAAAATGAAAACTCCTACCTTTTCTGGTATAGCTAGACTTGTACCCACAGAAATCGATGCTGATGCTCTATTAGCCGTGGTCCCGAATTGTGTTAAAGCAGAGCAAATCCGAGCAACCAGGTCCTTCAAACTGCAGTTTTCCCTTAAAAGTGATCTGCAACATGCAAAGCGGAACCCACCCTTGATAGGATACAAAAGAATTCATATTGATGAGTTTATTAATGTCCCACGCCGGTGCTTCAACTGTCAAAACTATGGACACCTAGCGTCGAAATGTGAAAACTCTAAACGTTGCGCTAGATGTGGCGAAGAAGGGCATGCTTCAAAAAAGGAGAATCCTTGCGAAAATCCTATTCGGTGCGCGCTTTGCAAATCCGATAAGCACCCCTGTTATAGCATCCGTTGTCCCGAAGTCCTGAAAGCAATGAAGAAACCGCAATGACAAGAGCCACCATTTCATCTCTTAAAGTAATATCTTGGAATATGAACGGAAATTTGCGTGATAAGGTGCCAATTATAAAACAATTTGCCAAGGATCATGACATAGTTTGCATACAAGAACACCTCTTAAGCAAAGATAGCTTGGATTGTATCAAGCTCTCTGACAAGCATCGGTTCTTTATTAGAGAAGCAAAATCAAGCTTTAGAGGAAGGCCATCTGGAGGCATTGCTATTGTAATTAAAGATTACATCTCCGCCAAACTTGTCGAGCAGCAAGACAGTTTTATCGCAGTGGACGTCTATGGTATTGTTCTGATCTGTGTTTACCTTCCTACTAATTACAAGAATGATTGATCAGAGAGAAAATTCAACCTGTCCTGCGAGAAACTTGCTAAATGTGTGTTGAGAATAAAGCAGGCGGGTCATGACTATTTAATTACTGGCGACTTCAACTGCGACCTTACTGACACTGAAAGTCCCAGAACACAAATAGCTTTAGGAGTCTTACCAGATGGCTTCAAGGTTGTGGATAAAGATATAAACTCCAGTTATTGTCATAACAGTGGCTCTGTATCTAATCTCGACCATGTTGTTACATCATTCAATGTCCAGAACGAATTTGTGTTGGCATTCATGGGTGGTACACTTAGAGATCACTTACCTATATCCTTGAGTTTCGCTTGCCCATTCTCTGAAGTAAAAAAAAGCGCAGCTCTAAAGCTCAAAGTTGTGCAAGATTGGATGCTCGATGATGCTTCGATCCAACAGTATCAACAAGTGTGTAATAGCATTCTTGAAAAGATCCAAGTCCCTTTCCCGCTACTGATGTGCAACAGTGACATCCCGGATCAAGAGCAGAAACTTCTGTTGAACATTTACTCTGCCTCAATATGCCATGCCCTTCGGTGTGCCGAATCAGCAGCCGTACCCTCTCGAAAAATTCGAGTAAACACTGAAATTAAAGGATGGTTCGCTAACCTAAATTTAAAAGAAGCATGCCAGACTGCAAAGTTCTGGTTTCGCCTATGGTGTGACAGTGGTAAGCCAAGATCTGGGCAAGTCTGGAAAGTGAAGAATCATACTAAACTTGCATTGGTAAAATCGTTTTTTAAGCATCATAGATGGTAAATTGATAAATACAACAAGACTAATCCAACAATTCAGTGGCGGACATTACTGGAGCAAAAAGAATAAATCTTTGTTGTTACCCCTTTCATGCACTAAGCCTGGACTACTTACTTTACCGATCACTTCAAAAGTCATAACCAAGCGCTACGGACTTCTTACCGGAGTGAGCTAGATGAAATGCTAAAATTGCCGAAAGAGAACATGGTAGTTAATAGAAGTATAATACGTGAATGCCTGAAAAAGCTAAAAAAGAAATTTTCGAGAGACTTCGATAAAATTTGTGGGCAGCATTTACTCTATGGCAGTGAACAACTTTTTGAACATGTATCATTATTGTTCCAAATTATCGTTACCTGAGGTATCGCCCCGGATACCTTTTGCATTGGTGTAATAACACTTATTCTCAACCCAGGGAAGCCTCTCTCCCGGTACTCATCATTTTGGCCGATTACTTTGTCGACGTCACTATGTAAACTATTTGAGCTTCTTATTCATGACGATATTAGAAGCAAGAGCTCGGTTCCCCCACACCAGTTTGAGTTCCAGCGATTGCTTGGATGTGATCATGCCCTTTACTCGCTGGTGTCTATACTGACTGACGCTGAGAATAACAATGATTCTTTAGTTTTAGCAGCCCATGATCTTGCCCGTGCTTTCGATTTGTCTATCCACAAGCATATTTTACTCTCTGCAGCAGAGAGAGCCGTGGAAAATTCGGTAATCGGATCCCTTGATTCGATGTATAGTAATCTTCGTGTTAGTATAAAGTGTCCTGGTTGGGATTGTGATGTGCTTTTATAAATTGATATACCAGTGAAAAAGGGTATTAGGCAAGGAGCAGTAAATTCACCAGATTTATTCAATAATTCCGTAATCGAAGTGCAACATGAAGCACCAACAACGTGTATTTTATGTGGGATTGATGTGTCGCTCAAAGGTTATGCAGACGACATTTTAAACATTAGTAGAACCCTGAATGGAATAAAGAGTTGTTTTAGTGCATTAAAGGTAGAATATGCTCGTGTCGGCCATACATTTAATCCATCGAAAACTGAATTGTTATTTTTCAATTATAAAGTGTTGACTGAGGACATATGCGTTATGCTAGATGATACGGAAATCAAACCTGTTCCATCACTTACTTACCTTGGAGTCCCGATCGGTACGTCACTCAAGGCCACACGCGTACTTATTATCGCCGATACCCTTAGAAAAGTTCGTTCTGCATACGGAAAGCTTGTCCTGAGCAAGGCGAGATTTAGTCGTGATATTTTAGCCCGATTGTATAATGCATTTGTTTTACCGAGCTTTCTCTACATCTCTCCGTTTTGGAGTTGCTTCACACAGACAGAGAAGAAAAAGTTGCGCATGATCTACTTTAAATATGCTAAGTATCTGCTTGGAATACCACCATGGTCCAAAAACCGGTATTTGATCAGTAGATTTGGATTGATAGACCCTGCCTGGCAGTTCCTGCCAGAGTAGCGAGTTTTCATAAAAAGTTCATGACTCTAGGTCATCCTTGGGTAATTCTCCATGGACAGACTTGAGTTGAATGTTTTTTTTGAATGTCGATTTTGAGGCCCCATTTCATTGTATATTTTTGTGTTAAACCGTACTTTGTTGTTTGTCTTTTTTTTTCCTTTTTGCTTTTTTTTCAATTTTTTACACTCTGCCGCCCATTGTATCTTTTACAGTTTTGGCAGGTAATAAATCTATATTATATTATTATTATTATTATTAAATTGACGTCGCGTTGCCGGTAATTTTTCGGTGGTGGCAGAATTGTGTCCGCCGCCGCTGAATTTTATGTCGGCGCGGTTTTGGGGTCTGTTTTCAGTTGCAATATGCAATGCTTATTAAGTCTGGAGCATAGTATTATTATAGAAGACTAATGCGTGCAAGGCAAAGTCGAAGGTTATTAGGGATGCTTCTTAATCTTCAGGGTTATATATAATATTTAAAAAAAAAAAGCGTGAAACATCAACAAAACCAATGAAAAAAAAAGATTCATAAAATCAAATAAAAGCCAAAAATTATATGTTTTATATTGGTTTAATTCTTATATTATCATCCTAATGTATTTTTTAATTATCTTAATAATTTTTAGTCATCAATCCTAATATATTTTGTATCCAAGTTTCGATGATAGTATTTTACTTCTCATAGTTTGTAATATCTCCATTCCAAGATTTTTAATGGACTTGCCACAAATTTTGAAAATGGCCGATACCATTACAGTTTCCGAGTATTCTTCTATTAAAAATGGTTAGTTTTACGGTTAATTTTTTAAGTGAGCATAAAATAAAAGCTACTTTTTTATAGAAAACAATTATTATTTTTTTTCCTTCTTTCTAATTAAGTGGTCTTAAGAAAGAAAATTTAACTGTATAGGTACTTGAACCTAACAATTCGGATCTGAGGGGTGATAAAGTGACTTCTTTGTGATGCAAAACTCATTTAAATTCAATTAATTAGCTTTAATTTTTAAGTTTGGCCAGACAGTTAAATCATCTGGTTAAGAAATGTTCTGCCAATCTTCTCTGTGCAGATATGATGCATAAAATATTTCTATCAAAGGTGGGGTATTTATGGGGGATCAGATGGGAATTTCTAATCATAATATATGTAAGAGATAAATAAAGTTAGTTGAATTCAGCTGCTAGACTGCGGGAGACTATATTTTGTATATTATGTTATGGGAACTAATGCAGAAAACCCGTATTGATTGGTATTTTTTTACATTTAATTGTCTTTTTTTTATTGTTAAGCTGTAGTTAAGTTTTGATGATACTGTGTTTACAGTAACATCATTTTGCGAAAAAAAATTAATTGAAAAGGATAATAAGGCCCTAAAGGAACTGGGAAGGCGTGTGATATTTAGCTGTCTATCTGTTAATGTCTTTAAGACGAATTTCATGATTTTTTGTAGAATTGGCACTCCCATTATTTTAAATGATAAAATTTGTCTGAATGGTGTATTCTCAAATCAAGCTTTAGTTTTAAATATTTTGTTTTTATCTTAATTGCAATTTGAGTTGGAAACAACACTATGATGCAATGTCAGCAAAAGTGACAAGAGGATTGGGTCTTATAAGAAGGCTAAGAAATAAGCTTCCACCAAAAATTCTAATGATCCTCCATCTTTCTCTTATCAATTCATATCTTTCAAATGTTAGCTTGCTTTGGACTAGGTCTTGTTTTTCATGTTTTAAAGGAGTATAAATTTTAAATTACTTTTTGAAAGATTTTAGTTCTAGAATGTTTTATCATTATTATTAATATATATGTTCGGAAGTGATTGAGTCTGATATCTGGAGTACTCAAGGAGAATCTTTATTTCTATGTTTTGCTTGACCACAGGTGTTGAAGTCTCTCCCGGAGGGTATAAAGATTGAAGTTAAGTTTATCCAGTTCAAGAGTTAGTTGAAACGCTAGCTTCTTGGAAGTTGTTAATGATTTTTTTTTTGCGATTTTTGATTTATGATTGGATTTTGAATATATATTATTAGATTTTAAGGATGAAAAAAAACATCCTATAAAACCCAATGCGTTTCTCCAATGATTGTTGAAAGATGAGGTAATCATTCATATTGTTAATGAAGTATTTCTCTCTCTCTCTGTAAAAGGTTTATTTTTTTGTTTTTTTTATTCAGGGTACTATAATAAATTTAACGGTGGGCAGGAGGGCCGGGGGTCTGTTCCTATGATTTATTATTATTAATTTTGGGGGGAGGAAAGGGTATTGGGCTATAAACGACCAGAGGTTAAATTCCATTAGTCTTGGAATGAAATATTGTCAATAAGTCGTTGTTTTTTTCTGGGGGGAGGGGGTGAGGGTCGGCCCTGGAGGGCCAATGGTGCGTTGCCATGATTTTTGGAATAAAATATCGTTAATAAGTTTTTTTGGGGGAAGGGGGTCGGGCCATGCAGAGAAGCCCAGGGGTCAGCTCGCTTGAGTTTTGGAATAAAATATCATTCGTGAGTTTTTTAAGGGGGAGTGGCGCTTTAGTTTATCTGGTCTTTGAAATATATTCAAAACCCTTGGGTAAGAACCTTATATGTCCCTTGAACATGATATACAATGCTTGCCCCAGGGCTCTGGGGTTTTTTTTTTACCCTGGAGTTTTTTAGCCGATCTTTTGACTTTTTTTGACAAAATGGCTATCTCAAAAACTCGATCAGATGGGTTTAAGATAAAGAAGGCGCTCCGGTCCCATTTGATTCTTAAAAAGGGAACTAGAACTTTGGATTTCCAGTAGAATAAGCTCCCGACGAAATTATACGATCTTTCCTTCCATAAAAACCGTTTAAGTCCTTGGGTTCCGGGGGACTGTGTAAACCCCAGAGTTTTTACTATTTGTTGTCCATTTGGATGTCTCTACGTGTCTCGAGGCTTTTCTGCTTAAGTCTAGTTTGGGCAAAATGGAAATCTCAAATATTTGATTGGAAGCCTTTCGGGAAACAACGGTTGGTTGGTGGATGGGGGGGGGTCTAAGTACTATCAAGTTACTTTCGACTCTCAAAAAGAGAACTAAAAATTCTGGTCTACATACGAATAAGCCCCCTCTGAAGTTTATGCTACCATCCCTTCCATAAAAAACCTTATATGCCCTGGGGGCATAACTTACAACACTTGTCCCTAGGTTCGGGGGGGGGGGCTGTGTTATCCCCGGAGTTTTTGTTATATGATTTCTGGTCAATTTAATCCAATGTCTTGTTCTATGTTAGGAATGTTAGGTTTTAATTCGTTCTATTCTGGTGAAGTGCTTTGAATGTTTCGGGTTTTCTTCTGCTTAATAAAAATGTGTTTTTGAAAACGGTTTTTGAAAAAAGTCTGCATATTCATCTGATTATATTCATAAATGTAATGTATGTTTATATGTAATTTGACACTTAACTATAACGAAAAAGCTGTGATATTATCTTTGTTAGGTTTATTATAAAAGTGCCGAATGTTTTTTTAATTTAAATTTTGTCTGAGGAATTGATTGGGCATTGCCAGGTAACACTGAGAAGCCCTTTCATTTCACAAACCATCTTTTTTTACCAAAACAGTAATTCTTTTCTTTTGTAAATTTCCCTAGAGTATCGGGGCCATTTGAATCTGAAAACGATACCCAGGAATCAAAATGTTATTAAAATTAATGTACTTATTAAACTTTTTTTTTTTTTTTGTTGATTGAAATGTATTGGATAATATTTTATTGGGCAAAAATAGGACAAAGAGGCTGCATCTTAAGATTTAACTTTTGTTTCATAGTTTTCCAATGTGCAATTGTTTGCAAAATCATTTTCTAGTTTTTAATAAAGATTTTCACTTGAAAGTGGTTTGGTAGGTTTTATTACCAAACAATTCGTGGTAACGAACTGTAAGTAAAGGAACTCGGCTCAATAGTAACCGAAACTCTAGAAAATGGAAATTTGATACCAATAGATAGGCCTACAGCAAAAGGATCGGATTTGTATGCCAATGAGAAATATAGGCATATTTCTCATATTTCTATGAGAAAATTCTCCTTATTTTCAAAAAAAGGATGAAACATCCCAGAAAATTCTCAGAATCTTAATGAAAATCATTTTGTATTTTTGCCAGAAGAAGGATCATGGATGCAAGTTTATTTGTCCTTTTTTTGTACCTTTTTTTGTTGTTTTTTTTCCAGGAGTGATCCGAGAATATTGTGAAAAGGTTCATTAAAACTTCTAGTGTCCTTTTTAAGTGATCAGAAAGATTGGAGGGCAACTAGGCCTCCTCCGCATTCCTTTTACCCCAAAATCGTCCGATTTTCTTTTTTCAGATGACCATTTTTTTCATCATATTTGAAAAAATCAATAACTATGCCTTGGGATATAACATTACCCCCCCCCCCGTTCCCCATAACTCCCTGGGAATGGTCTGTAAGTTATAAAAATTATCCATTGTTTAAGCTTAGTGTTTTTTGTTGTGAAACATATATACATTTTATGGTAAGAAGAGGAAATTTTTGCCGTTTTTTTCACGGGGGAACTTTCAATGGAGAGGAAAGGTTTGAGGGGGTGAATTTGTCATGAGAAATTATACACTGGGGGAATTTGCCAGAATTCCTATACATTTTTATTTTTTTATTTCTTGCTTTCTCTTTTCCATCTCAATTTTACGCTTTGAGTTGTTAGGGGTAATTGCCTGGGTAAATTTTCACTGGGATTGTATAGTCTAAAGGATATATTCGTGGGAAGAGTATTTCTTCCCACGAATTTCTTGGGATCATTTTAAAAAAGATCAGAAATTAAATATAAAAAGGAGCAACATTAAAACTTGAAACAAATAGAAACTGTTACTTCTATGAAGGGGGTTGTCTCCTCCTCAACATCTCGCTCTTTACGCATAATTTTTAATTTTTTCCTAATTATTTCAGAAGGGCTTCTGGAAAACCATGTTTGTTTAATTGTAACAATGAGAATTTTTAATCAAAAGCACTAAAAACTTTAGCGTAAAGAACGAGTTGTTGAGGAGGAGGCAACCCCCTTCATTTACGTGATAATTTCTGTAATGTTGCTCCTTACTTCCAGTTGAAACAACTTGTTTTTTTATTTATTTAATTTTCAATAAGCGTGATAATAAGACTTAAAACTACATCTCTGTATAGATTATACAATTCATATTTATATTGTATATATTTCTTTATTAATTTGGAGATAAATTTGTCTAATATATTGATTTAAGTTGAATTTGAAATAAGCAGAAAATTGGCTGTTATGATTGGAACTCAATAGAAGCTAGACTGACCTGCTCATACTGCTAGAAGAACATAGCGAGTCCAATTGAATCTTTAAAAACAATGAAAGTCACTTTTTCTTAGGTCGTTAAAATAATATTTCAAATCGGTATAAACCATTTGAAAAGAGAGTGAAAAACAATTACAAAAAATTACAGGATATATGCTGATGAAGGTGTCACTGAATGTGTGACCAAAGTATCTAAATTTTATATTGTCATTGCTTTTCACTGTTGATAAGGGGGACTGGTATAGAAAACTTCCCGGCTATTTCTTCCATGTTAAATATTTTTAGCTTGTCTGGCGACAACAGTCCCCTAAAGGTACTTATTTTGTTTTTTATCTTTTCCTCTGATCGAACGACATAGCCTGACTTGGCTATTTTTTTTTACTGGCCTTTGTAAATTGGGGTTTTTGGTTCAAATTCTATTTAAAATTGTGTAAGAAATCTGTAAAAACAAGTTTAATAATTGTGACATGGACTTGTAGAGGATTTTGAAAGGAACAACTTGAATTTTAAGTCTTTTCCTAATTATTCAAAAAAGTAGTTTTCATCAGTTTATTTGTTTCTACTAAAAGTTATTACCATTAGTTTTATCTTAGAATCCCCTGAAATAATGCATATTTAGTTTCAATAGGCGGGCATACATACCGGTCTCAAGGTGATTTACGATCTCCGTTTCATCTTGTCTCGGCTTACATTACAAGTGAATGTTTCAACATATTATGCAAAGAGACCACAGCAGAACTCAGATCTCCCAAGACTGAAAGTTATAACTGCTTTTCGGAATATAGAATCCAATATTTTAAAAAATTCTGGCTGGATGATTAATATGCCATATCTTGTAAAGAGCTACGAAGATTTATTAATTAACCATGTCTAATAACCACTTAATTTATTTTTTGGTATGAACCTGTCTAATACCATAGACTCATTATAGGTGTTTGTGGTTTTAGGGAATGAAGTCCGCATTATTTTAACAATATGGCTATCTAAAAAGTTCGATAGGATGGATTTGAAGTAAGTTAATTGGGAAGGCTGGCTTCTCTCCTGTCCGTTTTTATTCTTAAAAAAGGGAACTAGAAATTTCAAGTCCCAATAGAATGAACCCCAAACAACGTTATACCATCCTTCCTTCGATAAAAACCTCATATGCCCCGGGTTCTGGAGGGATGAATAAACCCAGAGATGTTATTGTGGGGTTTTTGATCTCTTTTAGATAAAATGACAATCTCAAAAATTTTATAAGACACGTTTGGGGAAAAAACGGTTGGTTGGGGGGGGGCTAGTTGCCACCATATTAATTTTGACTCAAAAAGGGAACTAGAAATTCGGATTTACAATCGAATTAGCCCCTCTAAAATTTATGCTACCGTCCAATCCATAAAACCTTATATGCCCCAGGGGCATAACTTAAAACCCTTGTCCCCAGGTTGGGGTGGGGTGTTATCCTTGGAGTTTTTGTTTTATGATTTTGGATAAATTTAATCCAACAACTCTTTCTATGTTAGGGATTTTAAGTTTTAATTCGTTCTATGTTTGTAAATTTGCGTTGAATGTTTCTGTTTTCTTTTTCTTCGTGAAAATTATATTTTTAAGAATGATTTGTGAAAAAAACCTGCATATATATCTGATTTTATGCATATATATAATGTCTGTATATGTATATTTTTACACGTGACTAAAAAGAAAAATGTGTCAGATTTGCTTAGTAAGCTTTACTGTTAAAAATTTTCTATGTCTTTTTAATTTAAATTTTGTTTTAGAAGTTGAAGAGGCTTTACTAGGTGACTCTGAGAAGCCCTTTCATTTTCCAAACCATCTTTTGTCACCAAAACGTGAAGATGTTCCTTTGGTTAATTTACCTAGCATATCAGGACCATGTAAATTTGAACACGACACTCAGAAATTCAAATGCGTTAGCAATGAAGGTACATCTGAAACATTGTGTTTATGTTGATTGAAATGTATTGGGTAATATTTTATTGGACAAAAATAGTACAAAGGGACTTAATCTTAAGATGGAATTTTTGCCTTATCTTATTCCAATGTGCAGGTGTTTGCCAAACCGTTTTAGTAGTATTTCATGAATATTGTTAAATTTTCACTTGTAAGTAGTTTGGTGGGTATTATTACCAAACATTTTGCAGTAACTAACTTTGAGTATAGAGCAGACAGTATAAATATTAAAATGTACTCCAAAAAAAAATAGAATTTTGAGACCAAGTCATACATAAAAATAATATTAATTAATTATGATTTAAAATATATAATTTTAAGTTGGGTTAATCAAAAAAAACAAAGTTTATGAAAATTATGTCTCGCAATTGTTTGGTTTCCGAAAAATTGGAAAAACACCCCCTAAAATTCCGAGTACCTCAATGAAGATCACACCATCAGAATCAGCGTATCAGAGAACTCTATTGTTGAAGTTTCAAGCTTCTGTCTTCAAAAATGTGGAATTTTGTATTTTTTTCCAGAAGAAAGATCATGAATGCGTGTTTATTTGTTGTTTTTTCCGTTCTTAGAGATTATCTTATTGACTCATTAATCCTAGGGTTCCATATAGAAGTTATTTCGTGGGTCCCCTCCTTGACCCTCGATTTTTTTACTGAAGTCTTTAAGTTTACCCCAGAGCAACTAACCAAATCGTTTGAAAAAGTTCTCGTCATCAGTACACGCGAATTAACAGTCAGGCAAATAATGAAATAAGATGAAATTTTCTTTAAGAAAAAGGTCGATTTTCTATATTATAGACGGAAAAGTTGTCTCTGGTCACATGATTTTACAATTATATTGAGGTTTCATTCAAACGGAAATTAAAAAGTTCTAGTGCCTTTTTTAAGTGACCAGAAAAATTTTTGGTCAACACAAAAATGTTGTTGAAGTAGTTGCAGTAAGGGGCCTGAAAGTTTCAAGTTAAACCCTTGTTTGTTCCTAAAGTATTACAAATATACCTTTTTGTATTGCTGAGGCTATTGCTGAGAGTAAAACTAAATTTTCCCTTTTTTTGTCTTATCTGTCTCCTTTTAACCTTTTTTTATGATTTTGTCTTTTAAAATCAGGTGATAACTTGAAAACCTGATATCCAAATTTTGCTTATTCGAGGTAATAATCCCCTTATAAACCCGTTTAAATCCGTCGAATGGTAACTATCTGTTTTTGTTTTGTAAAATTTCTTTTGCATAGAAAATTTTCGGTAATCACATATTCCGGCCTTTAAAGGATTTATCACTTTTGAAGTGGTATGTGTAAGACCTGAGGAAAACGTGACGTTCGTCTTTTTCTTTAATCCAAAGCTTTTCGGCTGCTCCGAAAATTGACCTTCAACATATGATGTGTATTCTGTTAGCTCTTCCTACTTTAGTTACAATAATTCCTGATATTTGTTGTAATATTTCCTCTCCTCCACTTATTATTTGATTTACAGCACATTTTACTTTCTGAACGTTTGTGGTTTCTTTTTCGCTCTTTCGTTGCACTAGAATAACTTATTTTAAAAGCTAATACAGAGTTTGAACATCATTATGAGGGAGAGAAGGGGTATCGAAAATAAGATTAGTTGTTAAAACATATCGAAAAACATACTGTTTTTTTCTGTAGACTTTTAAAACATATTGAAATATTTATGTTTTGTTTTAGGTTTATTGAGTTCTGATTTTTGTTTTATTGGTTTTTTGTTTTGTTTTTTACTCTGTGGGCTTTTAAAACGTATTGAAAGATGTGTTTTTTGCTTTATTTTTATTAAATTTTGTTTTTTGTTTTATTCGTTTTTTTGTTTTTCTGTTTTTTTTTTTTTTTACTCTATAGGGTGAAAAAAATTCTAAGATTTTTTTACATTATGAAACAAATACGAGTTATCAATATGAGGGAGAGAAGAGGGATCGAAAATAAAATTGGTTAAAACATATCGAAACATATACTGTTTTTTCTGTAGACTTTTAAAACATATTGAAAAATTTATTTTTATTTTCGGTTTATTGAGTATTGATATTTTGGTTTATTCGATTTTTTTTTAACTCTTTACACTTTTAAATCTGAGGGGAAATATCACCACACGTGTCTGAAATACACTTACAGGGAAAAATGTCAATAGATGTTTCAAAAAATCCATCTACCAGTTGTTTCTGACCTGCATGTGCATCTGTATCTGAAGTAATAGGCTTAGAAAATCGGAAAACCGGTTTGAACAGTTGTCTGCAAGGTAAAAAGTATAGAAAGTTTAAAAGATATAAAAGGACTAACAAAGAGAGGAAAACATTTAAATGTAAGGTATGTGATACGTTTTTGAACCTGAACCAAAGTGTGCATACTGGTGAAAAACTGTTTAAATATGATGTGCGTGACAAAACTTTTACTCAACGCACATTTGAACACACATCAAAGAACGCATACAGGTGAGAAACCGTTTAAATGTGATGTATGTGATAAGACTTTTTCTCTTGCACATAATTTGAAAATACATCAAAAAACGCATACAGGTGAAAAACCGTTTAAATGCGATTTATGTGAAAAGACCTTTTTTCTCTCCGACAATTTAAACACACATCAAAGAATGCATACGGATGAGAAACGGTTGAAAAGCGATATATGTGATAAGACCTTTTCTCGTTCAGAAAAATTGAACATACACCAAAGAAAGCATACAGGTAAGAAACCGTTGAAATGTGATATTTGTGACAAGACGTTTTCTCACAACCATACCTTGAACATACATCAAAGAATGCATACCGGTAAGAAACTGGTCAATTGTGATATGTGTTACAAGACGTTTTCTCGCAACGATACTTTGAAAACACATAAAAGAATGCATACGAGTAAGAAACTGGTCAAATGCGATGTTTGTAAAAAATGCTTTTCTGAACTGAGTAGTTTGAACAGGCACCAAAGAGCGCACACCGGTGAGAAACCGTTTAAATGCGATGTATGTTAAAATACATTGTCTAGAGCCTACCCATTAAAAATACATCAAAGACCTCAGATATCTGAGAACTCGTTGAAAAGCGGTTTTTATGACAAGATAATTTCACGATAATATCATTTCAACATACGTCAAAGAACGCATACCGGTGAGAAACCGTTTAAATGCGATGTTTGTGACAAGAACTTTTCTCAAGCTACAAACTTGAACACCCATCAAAGGATTGATATTTGACCAATTCTTTCGTCAAGCAGGATATTTGAACGAACACCAAAGATGGCATACGGATGAGTAGCCAATTCATGTTTGTATGTATCTATGTGATCCATGCGAGAAGTGTTCTTTGCAAGTTATTTGAATACTTGGCAAAGACTGCAATCAGGTGAAAAATCTTTCATATGTGATATATGCAGAAAAGCTTTTGATTTTTGAATTTTTACAGGAATTGAAAAGCACATAGAGGAGTAAAGGAAGATTGTTGTAACACAAGCTGTATATTCGTTGGTTTGTGGTTAGTATTCTCACAACCACTTAGTAATACTTTGAATTAGTTTTTCTTTCAAATGTTTTTCCATGTATTTAGTTTCCTTAGCAATTTCATCATTATCCTGTGAAAAGTAGTGATACATGTTTGCTTGATTGTAACAAATATGATGATTGTTAGAAATGCTTATATACGTCAAGATTTTTCAATGAGCTCCAAAAAGATTATACATGTGAGTAACTATTCAAAAGATAATTTGTTCGAGAAGTGCTTAGCTTGACTGGACTATTTGAACACGAAAAAAGAGTGTGTACAGGTGAGATCCCATTTAAGTGTGATTTGTGCAAAAGAGTATTTTCATTTAAGTCTGCTCTGAATTAACATCTAACAACCTAGTCCAGAAAAATTCTCTCAATTTATAGACTATTAGAAGAAATTTGGAACAATAGTAATCTTTATTTAAAGAAGAAAACTTGATGAAAAATTAATTTTTCAAAGAAAAGCATAGAGCTCCATTAAGCCAAGAATCAGCGAAAATAAAGTAAAATAATCTTCCAAGCGTAAAATTACCACAAATCACTATCAATAAATAAATGAAACTTAACAGGAACAGAAACTACAATAAATAGCCAAGTTAAACTCGAAACGAGCAAAAATTAACTTGAATAGGGCTGATAACCCCAATGCCTTCTCTAGACCAGAACCCAATGTTTATCTTTCGTGAAAAGAAGCAACAAAAAACAAATGACCGTGGAGTGTCAGTTTAATTAACATATAATGATCTTCATTCTTTAAATTTTCTATAATTTTTATTTATGAAAGTAAGTAAAATTCAAATATTTAAAGAGTATTTTTTTTCAATCCTCTTTACTAACTCTTAAAGTTTCTATCGAATGTGTTTGGGGACTGTTAGGCTTGGGGGGGGGCTGATATTCAACAATTGACTTTTGACCCTTAAAAAGGGCTTTAAAACTTCCAATCAAATGAGCCACATTCTATTCAAAGTCTATACAACTACCTGTTCCATAAAAATCTGATATGCCCTGGGCATAACTTAAAACCCTTGCCCATGGGCTCTACGAGATTGTGTGCACCCTAAAGACATCGCTTTGTTATTTTTGGATTATTGGTTACCAAATGCCTATCTCACAATTACAATTGAATGTGTTTTGGGATAAAAGGATGTCAAAGAGGGGGCTAGTTGCTCTCCATCATGTCCGACTCATAAAAGGAAACTAGAACTATTCATTTAAAATCAAATGAGCCTCTTCTTAAGTTCACACAACCACTCCTTCCATAAAAACCTTATATCCCCTGGGGCATAATTTACAACCCATACCCCTAGACTGTGGGGGTTTCTGATGAAGTTTCTGATCAAAGAGATGTTTTTTCACCTTTGCTGGCATTTAAACCAAAACTGCTCGTTCCCCTAAACAGAGACTTAGCTAGATGATAAAAACAGAGGGGGGTGATATTCTCTAGGACATACTTTCCAGCCGTTTCAACTTCGGTGAACAAAATTGCTATCTCAAGATTTTAGATGTGTTTTGGGATTTGTTTGGTGTTTGGGAGGGCTTGTTTGCCTCCCATCACTTTTTACTATTAAAAAAGGCCCTTTCAATTTCCAATCGCAACATCATTTACTGACAGAATCGTAACATGGTAACATCAGTTGCTGAACTGTAAAACGTTTTGTGTTGCTGAAATGTCCAACATCTCCAATTGGGAGAACTTGTAGACAGCCAATACTGTGTCTTTACTCTGTGAGTATTTTTAGTATTAAAATCTCTTAGATAATAACAAAGGTAAGAATTAGGTTATATAACACCAGAAGAGATGTTTTTTCACCTTTGCTGGCATTTAAACCAAAACTGCTCGTTCTCCTAAACAAACACCTAGCTAGATGGTAGAAAATTTTGAAAAATCAACTGATTTCTATTCAAGCACAGATATATTGAGGAAGTTGCTGGTTAGCCAGAAGTTGAAGGCTAGATTTCTATGGAAAGCTTAAAACTTGTCCGAGTTTATACCTTGTTAGTACAGTGCAGGACAAGGTATAAGAATTTTTTGCTATTTTTTGGGCCAAAAAAGGTAAATGAAAGTGGGAACATAGATCACTAATTTGTAAAGAATTGAGCGTATCATGCTGTTTGAATTTAGGTCAAAATTTTAACAATAACCGGGCTGTGGAATTCTCAATTTTGAAATGTCTAAATCTCAAGTAGCCTTCAGATAAATATAGAATTTCACCAACAATGGGTAAAGACCACTAATTGATAAAGAATTAAGACTATCATGCTATTTGAATTTAGATAAAAATTTCACCAACAATCATACTTAGAATTAGGGATGGATGAAGATGGGGAAATTATTCAAATCAATGGATTGTTAATCTGTTTAATTTTGGATCTTATGTAGGACTAAGGCCATCCTGACCCCATTCTGTACACCTTTTATTATTTATTAAAATTGATCTTCTATTTTATTATAAAAATTTATTCATGTTGTATTATGTTTTAACAGTTTATATGTTTAGATAAATTAGGCCTAGTTTTTGCTTCATTTGTTAAAAAAATTTGTTCATCATTGTTTTGAAAAGAAGAAAAACAGGCCTTCACGAGTAAATACTACAAGAAATCTTCTGATTCAAGCTCTCTAGGTTCTGAAGCTCTAATTGATGGGGTCTTCATGGTCATAAATTTCCTCTCCCCATTATAAGTCCATTTCCTCTCCCCCTTATCAAATAAAAATTTCAACTCCATTTGATCCCTCAGTCAAATAAAGTTTCAACTGGGTCCCTTAAGCCATAAACGTATCCCTTAGCCAAACCTTGTGGATTGTAAGAGCGCCCTTTGGACATTCTGGATTCAGATAGTGTCCTTTACCATAATTGAGCTTTAGCTTCAACTTTAATTACCAGACAGATTCTGAAAATTTAAATTCAGTACCATTTGACAATCATAAAATATAGCGTATATATATTTAAATCAAAGTGTAAATATCTTTTAATTTAGTTTTTTTTTAAACCGTCAACAATCCGCGGGAGTTTCAATTTGATATCTTTAGCCCTTATTTAAATATTTAAAATTGTTTATTATAGACACCCAGATTCATGCATTGTCTTTTAATCTGGTACAACTCCTGTAGCTCTCCCTGAAAATTTCAACTTGATACTTGTAGCCTTTTTTAGGATATTGCCAGTACGCACTTTTGACAAACTGGATGCACATAATGCCTTTTCATTTTATTAAAAACACCATCAACATTCCTTGAATTGTGCAACTAATGCCTTTAGCTGTCCCCTAAAAGTTCGATTTATATTACTTAGCCTTTTTTAGGAATTCGTAGATATACCCTTTCAAGTCCTGAATACTCACCATGTCTTATGATTCAAGTCACTATACCCTAAAAATTTCAACTCCATACCAATAGCTGTTTCTGAGATCTTGCAGATTTGCCTTTTGACAATCTGGATGCGCATAGTTTCTTTTGATTTACTTTAACATTTTCCTCAACTTTCCCTGTAATCTTCAGCTTAATATTCTAAGCCATGACTGGGATAGACTAGATGCATTTAGAGTTTCAATTTAGTTCAATATCCCTCCATATTCTGGGAAGAGTTTTGACTTATTGCCATAAGCCATTTTTGAGTATTTGCAGATTCATTCTTTGCACTTAGTATCTTGTGATTTAGTTTAACAGCCTGTCCCCTAATATTCTCTGAAAGTTTCTACTTATTTTGCGTAGTAAGCTGAGTACCTATGTATTTGACACATGTATTTGATACCATTACTGATTTATTACAGATCCTCCCATATGACGACTTAGATGTTCACGATTTCCTTAGAATTATGTTGCCTTCTCCCGAAAGTTTTATCATAATACACTTAGCCGTTCCTAAGATATTGAAAATGCCCCATTTGACTACCTTGTTGTACATTATGATTCTGTTATAAATGCCATGTAAGTTTCAACTTCATACCCCTACTGTTCTTGGATACTGCAAAAATACTGTTTTGACAACATCAAAGCACATAGTATCGTCTGGTTTAGTTCATTATTCCCCTCAGCATACCTTGGAAGTTTCCAGTTAGTACTCCTTCTCGTTCCTATATATATTCGTATATATAGTAAACTAGTGATTTTCGTGACCAGTGTGCATGCAGGTTCTTATGAGCTTTATTAACATCCCTCTTAGCATTTCCTGAAACTTTCAACTTTATACTCTACCACTGTTGAGACATTGAAAATACGCCCTTTCAACAACCTGGATGCAGGTCTTTCATTGCATTTATTTCATCAGACTTCTCAACACTCCATGAAAATTTTGAATTGGCAACCTTGATCGTTCTTCAGTACTGAAAATATTTCATTTTGACAATTTGTTTGAACATTGTTTCCTTTTAAGGACTGTTCCGTGTTCTTCAACGTGTCCTGAAAGTTCCATATCTTTACCGTGAGCTTTTTGGGAGACATGGCAGTTACACCATTATGACAACTAGGATACGCATACAATGTCGTGTTTTAGTTCAATATCCTCCTTGGCTTCCCCTTGATTTCAACTTAATACCTTAAGCCATTTCTGTGATATTTTAGGTATGTCTCTTTGACAAACCGTTTGAATATTGTGTTCTTGGATTTGATTTTAGTTCCCCCTCAGCAAGCCTTGCAAGTTGTAAGTTAATAAACGTAGCCTCTCATGAAATATAGCCAAGTATTTTGACAATTAATGTCCTTAAGGCTTCACCTTCTATTACCTCTTATCTACTCACTGAAATGTCAGTTACTTCTATAAAATTTCTGGGTTTTACTATCTCTTGACTTAACGCTCTTGTTCGGCAGGGTCGCCAGCGTAGAGGGAACTGGTTGAAAGCGCTGTCAGTCTTCTCCGAGCAGCTCTGTTCAAAGCTGCTTGGAGGGGCCATGTTTGGTTCGTTGTTGTGGTTTCGGAGGTTTGGCTTTATAACGTCAACCCATCTGATGCGCGGCTCCCTCGAGGACGTTTCCAGACAATCGAGGGATTGAGGTCCGATTCGATCCTTGTAGAGGAAGTCGGCGAGAAGCGGAAAAAGCGGCTGTACCATCTTAGAAAACGATCTTCTTCTTGGGCGGAGAGGTTTGCTAACTTGAAAATCCTCAGGGTCTCAATATTGGGGATCTTTTGATACTGTTTGACGCCTTCAACTCGAGAGAGGTGGGTATTTTGGATGGCATTGACCTTTCTTAACTGTATCTGTGTTATTGTCCTGGTCTCATACGTGTACAGCATGATGCTTGAGACTCTGACGTTGTAGATACGGGCTGTTGTAAGGTGACTAATTTGTGGTTTATAGGAGAGTGTTCTCAGAAGCTGTCAAAATGCACAGTTTGCCTTGGCTGATCTGGCTGAGATTTTGGCATTAATTGCGCCATTTGATGATATAATTGATCCGAGATAAGTGAACTGCCTTATCACCTCAACCGCTTGGCCGTTGATCGCAACAGTTAAGGGTGATTCAGATGCGGTTTATCATACTGGTAGGTGTGCGTGTAACTGAACCCGTGTAACTGAACCACCGTGTAACTGAACCACCGTGTAACTGAACCACCGGGCAACTGAACACCCGTATAACTGAACACCAGTGCAACTAAACTCTTGTGTAACTGAGCCACCGGGCAACTGAACCCCATTTAACTAAACCCCTGTGCAACTCAACTCCATTTAACTGAACCCCATGTAACTAAACCCCCGTGCAACTGAACCCCCGTACAACTGAACCACCGTGCAACTGAACCCTCGTGTAACTGAACCACTGCACCGAAGCAGGTAATTAACCTTTTTAAAACCAAACGATAAACAACTACGAGCGTAGAAAATACCACAAAATAAAAACAACAAAATAAACAAAGTGGTAAAAAAAATTACAGTATGTAGACGGTAAGAGCCGCTGTTTACCCCCCCCCCCCCCCGCAAAGAAAAATCCTTTAAGGAAAATACCCCACGGAAAATAACACCTCACGGAAAATACCCCCTCCCAGAAAATACCTACCCGTGGAAAATCCCCCCCCCCAAAAAAAAAGATACTTGTTACAATTGTGTAGTCTCCAATCACTTTTGGATTATAAAAAAAAACAGAAATCCCAGAAAATTCTCGAGTAATTTCTACTTCCATCCTCGTGTCGTAATAGTCTTTTCAGGGAAAAAGAAAATAATACTTTAAATCTTTTCTTTTTTTTAAGACTTTATAGTTTGACGTGCTATTTGTATGCTGGAGAAAACTTTTCAGCAATTTTTAACAACATACACCCTTTTAAAAATCTGGACACAAATAGTACTCTCTAATTTAGCTTAAGGCCTCCTCTAGTTCTCCTGAAATCGAAAACTTGGTTCTTGTTACAAAAAAATCTGTTTGTTTACTTTGATAGCTTAGACAAAATAATGATATCTTAATTTGTTTAAATTTAAGAGCAGAAATGGGAGGCGTTGTCTGAGAAGGAGGGAGTTGATGGGGGATTAGTTACCCTCAAATCCCTTTCGACCATTAAAAAGGGCATCAGCCCTTTCTATTTTCAATCGAATAAGCTCTTTTCGAAGTTCCCTGGACAACTCCTTCGATACGAAGTGCCCTGGTCTAAACAACAACAAAAATAATACATTATACCCACATCAATCCTTACTATAAAAATGTCAAGCCTTCCAATCACTTTCGACTATTAAAAAGGGCACTAGGCCTTTCGATTTCCAATCGAATGACCCCTTTTGGAAACGTAAGTGCTTTCTATAAAAACCTTATATGCCCCCAGGGCATAGCTTACAACCCTAGCCCTGAGGGCTCTTGGGAGAGTATCCTCCTCAAGGACATAATTTCCGGAACTTTCAACTACGTTAAACAAAATGGCTATCTCAAAGTTTTGATTGGATGTGTTTAGGGAACTGGTGGGCGTGAGAGGGGCGGTAGTCGCTCTCAAATCACTTTCAACCATAAAAAATGGCCCTAGCCCTTTCAATTTCCAATCGAATGAGCCCTTTTTGAAATTTCTAAAATTTTTGAATTTCCTTGCCCTGAGGGCTGTGGGGGGCTGGAGGGGTTTTCATCCTTAAAGACCTAATTTCCAAAACTTTCAACTACGTTGAATAACATGGCTATCTAAAATATTGATTGTATGTGTTTAGACAAAAGATAAGCTTCAGAGGGGAATTAGCTGCCATCAAATTACTTTCGACTATTAAAAGGGCATTGGCCCTTTGAATTTCTAATTGAATGAGTCCTTTTTCAGGTTTCTATGACAAAGATTTCAATAGAAACCTTATATGCTTTCCAATCACTTTCTACTATTAAAAAGGGCACTAGCCATTTCAATTTCAAATCGAATGAGCCCTTTTTGAAGTTTCTACGACAACGCGTTATATAAATACCTTATATCTTCCCTGGGCATAATTTACAACCCTTGCCCTGAGGGCTGTGGGGGGTGGGGGTGTCGTCATTCTCAAAGACTAAATTTTCAGAACTTAAAACTGCGGTGAATAAAATGGCTATCTAAAAAGTTATGATTAGATGTGTTTGGGGAAAAGGTGGGCTTGAGAGTCTGGATAGTTGCCCTCTAATCACTTTCGACTATTAAAAAGAGCACTAGCCCTTTGAATTTCCAATCGAATGAGACTTTTTTAAAGTTTCTACGACAACACCTTCTATAAAAAACCTTATATGCCCCCGCGACATAACTTACTACCCTTGCCCTAAGGGCTGTGGGGGACTGTCCTCAAAAACATATTTTCTATCTGGAAATCAACTACGCTGAACAAAATGGCTATTTTAGAATTTTGATTGGATGTGTTTCGGGAAATGGTGGGCGTGGAAGGGGCGTTAGTCGCCTTCCAATCACTTTTGACTATTAAAAAGGGCACAAGCCACTCCAATTTCCAATTGAATGAGCGCTTTTTGAAGTTTCTACGACAGCTTCTTCGATACGAAGTGCCCTGTTCTAAAGGAAAAAGTTAATAAATAATACATTGTGCTAACATCGTTCTTATATGCCCCCAGGGCATAACTTAAAAGCCTTGCCCTGAGAGATTTGGGGGAGTGTCCCCCTCTTTACTTAGTCTCTGTTTCTCTTGTCTTGTTCTCGAGTTTCCCTGTTCTTTACTTAGGCAGCGTGATCGCGCTGCCTATGATTTATCCAACAACTTTCCATATAGACTTTATGTGCACCCAGGGCATAACTTACAACGCTTGCACTGAGGGCTCTGAGGGGGTTATCATCCTAAAAGACTTAATTTCCAGAACTTTCAACTACGTTGAACAAAATGGATATCTCAGAATTTTAATTCGATGTGTTTGGGAAAATGGTGGGCGTGAGAGGGGCGTTAGTCGCTATCCAATCACTTTCAACTATTAGAAAAGGCACTATCCCTTTCAATTTCCAATTGAATGAGCCCTTTTGAAGTTTCTACGACAATGCTGTCAATAAAAACTTTATATGCCCCCAGGGCATAATTTACAACCTTTGCCCTGAGGGCTGTGGGGGAGGGGTTGTCATCCTTAAAGACCTAATTTCCAAAACTTTCAACTACTTTAAATAAAATGGCTATCTAAAAATTTTAATTGGATGCGGTTGGGGAAAAGGTGGGCGTGAGAGGGGGGTTAGTTTCCCTCAAATCACTTTCAACTATTAAATAGGATAATTTCAAATCGCTCTGAATTTCAAATCCAATGAGTCCCTTTTGAAGTTTTTAATACAAAGAGTCAATAAAAACCTTATATGCCCCCAGGGCATAACTTATAATCTATGCCCTGAGGGTTCTGGGGGAGTGTCCTCCTCAAAAATGTAATTTCTATCTGGAAATCAACTATGTTGATCAAAATGGCTATCTAAAATTTTTTATTGGGTTTGTTTTGGGGAATGATGGTCATATGGGGGGGGGGCTAGTTAACCTCCAATCACTTTTGACCATTAAAAAGGGCACCAGCCCTTTGAATTCCCAATCGAATGAGTTTTTTTAAGTTTCTACGACAACGCCTTCTATAAAAACCTTATATGCCCCCAGGCATAACTTAAAACACTTGCCCTGAGGGTTGTGGAGGAGTGTCTTCCCCAAAAAAATAATTTCTATATGTAAAACAAAGCCCCTTAAACAAATCGTTTCCTCCAAATTTGGAGGAATTGGGTTTGGGGGCCGAAGTGGCGTGGGGGGGGGCTAGTTGCTGTCCAATTACTTTCGACTGTTAAAAAGGGCACTAGCCACTCCAATTTCCAATTGAATGATCTCTTTTCGAAGTTTCTACGACAACTCCTTCGATACGAAGTGCCCGGGTATGGAGAAAAAAAAAACAACACAAAAAAAAACACATTGTGCCCACATCGTTCTTTACTTAGGCAGCGCTAGCGCGCTGCCTATGATTTGTTGAATTTAAATCAACTTGTTTGGAGTGATGAAAAACTTGAGAGCGATGGCTAATTAGAGAAAAGACAAAACAGAGTGTCTGTGAGAGGCAAAGCTTGCATAACTTTTTCAGGATTGCATAAGAATGATTCGTTTCACTTATTGATAGACAGTCTATTATCCATCCTAGGGCAATAGTAAGATAGATAGGCATACAGTAAGGGTAATTTAAATAGCTTATCATTGTCTACCTAAGGGGTGAAATCAAAGTTTTGCTCTTAACTATCGGGTTCTGAAGTCACTTGCAGAATAACGAAAAAACACGAAAATAGACACCCCCATCCCCCAGTGATGCTATGATCTCAGAAATCAGGAAAGCGGAAAGAAAAATACCACCAGAGAAACATCCACTCGATCTGTGGATGTTATTATTTTGTGTTTTTTGCTGAATTTTATATGGCAACTGACACGATGAAAGATTATCTTAGCCGCCAGGTCACGAGTTTTATCTGTAATGGATAATCTATTGGGTTCTGGGGTCATAAATATGGTGAAAACCCTGAATTCTTGAAATCCAGGTAATCTTTACAATATTGCAATAATGCTTAAGTTCAAGTTCTTTTATCAACAAGATATATGCATAGCAAAAAAAATGAAAAAAGACCCCCCTCCCACTGGGATCCATGGCACAAGCAACTCAGAATCATAATTGGAGCTTACAAAATTCAATCTTTACAGAAATAAAAAAAGAAAAAAGAGTCATCGAAAATGTATAAGCAAGGTCCATAAAGGAATAATACTATGATCAGTAGTAATCACTATTTATAGATTTAATATATCCTTTAAAAAGGTAACCACTAGCCGTCTTCCAGTCAGGGAATGACAACCCCATCCCACAGTTGGAAATTGTTTCACGTGCCATAGCTGAAAGATTGTTCAGATCAGGCAAAAGAACTCAAATAAAAGACACTAAGGTGATACCATCCTCTTACAACCAACCCGAAAATATGAATACAAGAATGCAATCATGTTATAACCTGATACAATCCTGTTACTACCAATTAAAAAAACTGTAGCAAATTTTAACAAGTCATCTTAATATGTTGATATGTAATTATGTTACAACCTATTACAACCCTCTTAAAACCGATTGTAATCCTGTTACAACCAATTGAAGAAAATAGAAGCTAATTTCTACTTGTCATCTTAATATGTTAAAAAAAAAGAAAAAAAAAGGTCATAACATAGCTAATCTGTATGAAAGAATGGTACTATAATCAATAAATTGCTGTGTGTAGATATAATATATCATTTCAAGATTTAACCACTAGCATTTATACGTGCTAAAGGAATGCCACCCCCCCCCTGCTAAGCTGTATGGGGTTTCCGTACTTTTGGGTATGAAGTCAAAGGTGCGTTGCCACTTCATCTGTAAAAATTGATATCTGCTTGTTGACTTGAAATTTTCATTGAAAAAATTAATAATTTTCATAATTATAGATTATTGTTTTACCGGTCAACTCAAGAGGCTCACCTGGCTTGGCAATCCATTTGCGATCATTAAAATGGGGTCATGATACCTTTTTTGTTTTGATAAATTAAGGTTGTCGGTTTCTGGTTGAGGTTGTAATTCAATTCTGGAGCCAAAGTGGGTTCAAATATATTTTGTTAAAAATATGTTCTGTGTTTTAAAGCATCATATAACATCCTTGTGACTTTTAAAATTGCAGAGAGAAGGATTTGGATCACCAAAGGTTCTCCAGTATCTTTAGCTGTTCTTTTGACGAGTAATGCCGATAGATCTTATTCGCTTCAGAATAGCTTTTGCTACTTGCGTGGACTTGATGTTAAATTGTAACCTGAGAAGGTGCTAGGAGTGTGTAAACTGTTGAACTTTACTGCTTACAGTCCTGGGTCGTGGACAATTTAAGTCTATGACAGGTCCTAGTGACGGCCATGACGGCAATCGGTTCTAATTACGCTTAGTACTATTCAGACTGGACTTTGTCTCCCTATCTCGGTGTTTTTTCCAGTTGTATCGAACTATGTTTTAGATGGAGGTATCCAGTGGCCATGGCCAAGTCCGAACCGTGAGAGACGGTGGCAATGGATGATGTTACAGAGGTTATGATTTTACCCGTATCCTATAGTTTAACTTGCCACTTAATAGTGGAGGTGTGGTCTGAGAGTGTACCTAGTGCTTCTTTGGGCAATTAATCGAAGGTTTATATTTCAGTAGTTTTTATTGGTCATGCCTCCCATCCATAAGATGAACTGACTATGTTTAATTTTGC
This sequence comes from Artemia sp. Qi Xiang Cuo, assembly GCF_049724085.1. Lineage (NCBI taxonomy): Eukaryota > Metazoa > Arthropoda > Branchiopoda > Anostraca > Artemiidae > Artemia > Artemia sp. Qi Xiang Cuo. The sequence continues at coordinate 13,737,229 of NC_142803.1, forward strand.
TAATTTTTGTTTAATTTTTGCTGAACTATGTTTAATTTTTGCTCTTGTTTAATTTATTTTTGCTAAACTTCGTTTAATTTTTGCTCGTGTTTAATTTTGCTTAATTTAGGTCTCTTATGCTTATTCAGCATAATTGAGCGTAATTAAGCATAAAATGACCTTCCAAGACGTTCTTGAAGAAAAGTAGATTTTCCGGCTTTTATCCAGTCCAAGTCCACAGCAATTTTAAAGCTGATTTTCATTCTCAATAGATCTCTAAAATATATCTGTAAACACAATAGATCTCTAAAATACACTCTAAAAGACCTTTAAAATACCATTAAAAGCACTAATTTTTATCATTCGGCTAAAATTTTGGCCTTTATGTGCAATTTTGGGGCATTTTCCTGTTTCGGATTTTTGGCACATTATATTCCTATTTTTTCTGAACATTTTGGTGTAAAAATCATATTGTCAGAGTTTGTTCCAGGTTCGACCATTTTGTCAAGTAGAAGGATTAGCCTAAAAAGTTAATACTACATCGCAATAATAAATTATATTATAACGTTAAAGCAAAACGTTTACAAAGAACATTTATTACAAATGTATTAATTTTTTTATTAAATTTCGATGGGATATTTAATCTGACGTCTAGTGTGTTTGCCTTCTTATCAAAAACGTCGGCTGAATTTCGAATTTGCGGGATATATTTATTATTTCACAAGCAACGTTAATTAACAGTAATTTCACATTATAATTTATTTTACTTTATATACTTTTTTAAGCATCTTTAAGACTTAGCCAACCACGTGAGGTTGTAGAACGGGTAACTGAAGACAGTATTTCTCCGTAGTACAATATAATTCTTATTCGTTTTTGATCATCAATAGAGAGTGCACTTTGTTTTGTGTTGCGCCTAGAGGGTCAGGTTGAAACTTTCAGATTTTTTTTTTAATTGGGGGGTAATAGGCTGATAATTTTGCGCTATGGGTAGGAGACAAAATACGTTTTCTCCATTCCTCGCAAAGGAGTATAGGCTAGGTTTTTTTTTATTTGCAATGCTTGTTGTTCGACATGTTTTTTGGCTAGTTGTCTAAGAGTAGTTTTATAACATCAAAAGAGCAGTTTTACAAAAGAATAAAAAAAACAAATAAACTTTGAAATGGGGATAAATCCATTTATATAGACAGTGAAAAAACAGGTACAAAAGTCCAGATATTTCGGTCACATATACAGCGACCATCTTCAGTAGAAATACTAAAATAATAAGATTGAACAAAATAGCATATTTATATACAACAAAATAAATAACTTTTCGGGTCATTCAAAAAATAATGAACTTGCAGATTATTCACTAGATTGTTTTCAGAGAGAGTTCATTGACAAAGTTCATTCAAAGTTCTTGATTTGAATTTTCTTCTATAATCTTGCCCAAATGTAAAACAAAATTTCAATGAGGGTGGCAAAGCCTTCCGTGTCTTCTAATTGCAAACCAAATGTTGAGTTTATAGTTGTTTACTGGGTTGGTCACATTTACCCACATATTTGACGTAATTTCGACACAACACCTTTAAACAAAGTGTTGTTTTCGTAGAACTCACTGAAAAACTGGATAAGAAAATAAGAACCACACTAAAAATTGATTTATCCCCATTTTAAATTTTATTTGTTCGTCTTAGAACGGCAGTCTGGTATAAGAAGACAACACGTAATTTAAAGGTATTAGGTCAAAAATACAAAAAAAAATAATTCAACTAGTTCTTTTATGTACCAATTGGATATTCGAGCTTAGGTTTAACATGACTGCATTATTATAAAAAAATGGCGTAGATATAAAAATCAGACTTTAAAAATTAAAAAAAAGGGGGCAGTAAGTTTGTCCTTTTAAATTTTTCAAATTAAAATGCCAAAAAAAGGCGTTTTAGCAAGGTGCAAAAAATTTAGAGGATCAAATTTATCGTTCTTCCATTTTTTTTTTCAATGAAAATACAAAAAAAAGACTTTTTTTACATAAGAGTACCCCCTAAAAACGGCATTTCTGAAATATAGGGTGGTGCAAAAAATTTGGAGGGAAGGGTAAATTTGTCTTTTTTTTCAAAATATCTCAGTGACAATAAAAAAAAGGCATTTTTCAACGAAAGTACCCCACAGACAATGTATTTTTTAAAATATAAGGGGTAAAAACCTAGTGAGGGGATAGAAAGACTTCCTCTTCCCCAATTGACGTCGCTACAAAAACGTCGACAGAATTGTCAGATGTATTGCTATTAAAATTATATCTGGTTCAAATTTAATACTATAAGTCATTTAATCATTTAAACGAGGTTAATCTTTACTTTAAAAAGAAGAAGTAGTAGAGAATAAAATTGAGAGATATCATTGAAAAAATCAAAAATAAAGATAACTTTAAGAGAGATGCGATTCTTCTTTATTCGTAACGTAAAAAACGTATGCTTGAATGAGGGAGGACCTTTCCATTTTTAAAAGAAAGAAAAACGAGAGAAAATGGGGGTTTTAAAGGCCAATTGAAAATACTGAAAAACACAAAACAAAGCGAATATTTCAAGAGGACAAACCCCTCTCTTCTTCAGTATGAAACGAAATAATGTATCCAAGGAAAGTGCCGAATAAAAAAAAACAAACAAACTCGGAAAGTCAATGTGAAAAGAACCGAAAAAACAAAAACTTAAAAGATGAATAAAACTCAATAAAAGCCAAAAAATAAAAGAATTAAAACCAAATACCTAACAACTATAAAAGCGAGTTATTCGCCGATATATGCGGTTTGCACAAAATCCAAAAAATTATGAACTGCCATCGATGGATACAATGGAATAATCTTCCATTTTTGCCAGGTAAAACACCTGAAAACCAACACAATATTGATAGTCGAGGTCAGGTGAGGCTATCATTAGTAAGAGTAGATGTCTAACAAAAAAAAAATATAATACTCGAGGGGATATTAGGCTACATAAAAAAAAATATTTTTATTGTGGAAATTTTCAAATTAATTTGAAAAGGAAGTAACCTAAATGCTATCAAATAAGGTTTCGTTAAAAAGATAATTTTTATTAAATTATTAAGATAAATTATTAAATATCTTAGAAACTGTTGCTCGTTTTAATTTTCAACTTTATTCTTTAGGCTACTTTAAGCAAATATTTTTTTAAATTGATCCATGCTCGTTTTTAATATAAAAAAAAACACAAAAAAACAATGGATCATTACACTTCCTAATATGTTCCACGTTTATATTTATACAAATATGCCACTTTCAAAACCTTATCATGAAGTAAATAGATGAGCCTAGTTAGTGGCAAAACCGTGAAAATATACTATACTGTTTCACCACGTTTGATCAGGTCAATTCTCCCCCCTGATAGTTAAAAGTCTTATACGTTATAAAATCTATCTATTCAAGATTAGATAAGCTATATACGTTTCGTTGCTTAGAGTGTACACCTGAAAACAATCACAGGATTTGTGCTGCACATTTTTCTTGCATTACTGATCGCTGAAATATATCATTTATACAAATAGACCTTTGAAAAAAATGTGTTAAAAGAAATTTGTAATGATATGTAATGATATGTAATGATATGATGATGATGTGATGATGATGTGATGATGTGATGAAGTCTATATTGATGAGAGCTGACTGATTGCTCCATGAATATTTACAAAGTGAAGCAAGCCAGGGAGCCAAATCCTGTAGATGCAGGAGATTTAGGTTATCTTAGTTAAGCAAGAAAAATGCTCCCCCTCCCCCCTAGACTCAGTCTGCCCCGTGCCTTTGTCTGTAGCTCTCTGAGTATCTGTTTCTTTTTATCAAGAAATGAAAGAACGCCTCTCCCCTCAATAACGGAAATAATTTACCACCGACCACGATAGTTTTCCAATTTTCGTTTATTGTCAAAATCCTTATTTCTTTAATTTTATTTTGATTCTTTAATTCATATTGGGGATCTTCAGTTCTATCTTCCTTTACCTATTTTTTCCCTATGTATAATCTATGTCATTCTTTATTTACATACCTTTCAATTGCATTATCTATCCCTGAAAACTATCTTTTAATTATTTCTATTTGACTCAAAAAATGAATTTTACCTATTTTGAGGAATAAAATTTTATCACGGCTCAATTGTTGGATGAGTGCCAAATTGGCAGGATGCTCTGGTTGTGAAGCCCGCAGACGGTAAACTTTTCATATGTACAGTAAAACATTGTAACTATTGGTTGCTATAGCCCAGAGATTAAGGAGGGTATCATAGTTTTTTAATGTGATAAATCTGAGTCACTGAAATTTGGGCTTATAGGGCACAAATTTTCCTTGAAGAAAGATCCTCTAGATGAATCTTAGTGAGGAGGGACTAGTTATATTTCATCTTTTTACTAATAGGGTGCATAAATTCTTCAAGGGCACATAAATATTTTCGTCTTTAAATATTATAATTTTTTGTCATAAATATTTTTCGTCTTTCTACTAATAGGGCACATAAATTCTTCAAGGGCATATAAATATTTTCATCTTTAAATATTTTAATTTTTCATCATAAATATTTTTTGTCTTTTTACTACTAGGGCACATAAATTCTTCTAAGACACCTAAAGATTTTTAGTCTTTAAATATTTTTTAACTAATTTTGTTTTTTGTCATATTTATTTTTAGTTTTTTTACTAATATGGCACATTAATAATTTTAGTATTTTAATATTTTTATTTTTATTAATAAATATGTTTATTATTTTTAATAATAAGTCATATAAATTCTTACAGGGGAAATTAATAGATTTGGACAGTTTCTTTAACACCTTCAACAAGGCCTATATGAAATCACGCGCTCCTTAGATTGTTTCAATATTGTTCATATAGTTCAAGTGCTCTGGGCGTTTTGACTTGTCCCCTCCCCCCCTGCACCGCTCGAAATAAGTTGGCATACTTTAAAAAAAACATTCCAGAAAAATTTCTTCCCATCTTCTGGTATTATTAATAAATTTCTATTTTGTGAATAAATAAGAGATTCAAAATTTCAAGGGGAAATATAGCGATTTGAAAGATGTCCTCAACTTGCCAATCACTGAGATACTTATTCACACATCGTGTGCACAACAGAAAGCTGAAATCTGTTTAAACCTAGCAGCTAAAGATTCTTCTTCCTGTGCAGAAACAGTGAATACCTTCAAGGACCTTATTCTTTCGTTCCCTGATCATTTTGATTATTATCTTGGACTGTTTAGTGATGTTCAAATAAGTAAAGAGGGTGGAAAATCGTCGAATGATACGGATGAATTCTTAATCAAATTTATCAATAGTATCGATTTGGAGGAGAAAATCAGAGGGCCTGCATTGTCGAAATTGCTTCTGGGTAAAAATCCTTGGATATAAAGGTCCTTTGTAAGGTTAGTACTAGTACTTTTTAGTTTTAATTTTACTTTCAGCTTCTGCTTCCCAAGCTTTTCGGAAAATATTCGGGATAAAGGAACTACTAACCTCCTCTTATTCCTGCTAGCATGCCCTTTAAAATGGTTTTTTGGTCATGTCATTCTCCAAACGTGGGCAGTAAATTTAAAAGACTTCTGCCCTTCAATTTTCGTGTCCTCCTTTGTATCCAGAGGTTGTCTAAGCCGAGTGGTTGGCACGCGGATTATAGAATGCTTTATCCAAAGGGCGAGGGTTTGATTTCTGGTGTAGCCAGTGAGTGGGTTTGAAAGGGTTAGTGGTGTGGCTCTGTAAGCTCAGCCAGAGTCAGCCCAGCTCCAAATGGACACCTGGAGAGATCTGGAGTCGGTAAGAAAGAATAGTGAGTAAAAGCACAGAATGGCGGGCCCCCAAACCCCATTGCACTTCCTGGCTGAAGGGCCTTGAAACGGAGATCAGCACCGCTGGTTTGGACTTTAAGGGTCTAGTGCTGTATCCTTTACTTTTTGTTTCTTTTCTTTTCCAGAAAGCGGGGATCAGTTCAAAAAAAAATATCTTGGGGTCAATAAAAAATCTGTCTTGTTTCTTTGCGAAAGTATTTCCCTAAAAAAAAATATTTTTGATGTAATTGTGTTTTTAGTTTTCTTCTGCTACTGCATTTTTTTTCCAGGAGTATAATTTTATTTAGGCATAATTTACAAAAAACAAACGCCCAGGAACCAAATTCTGAGGCTCCAAATTCTGCATTGGGATTCTGAGGCTGCAAACAGTAAGGGTGGTGGGTCGAGGGGTGTAAGACACAGCTCTTCTATGCTTTGGCCATTTATATTAAAACTATAAAGTATGTTTTCGAAGGATTTTATTTTTTTCTATTCAAAAACTATTATTGGTTATAAGTTCAAAATTTTCTTTGGTGTGGTATTTTAGCAACGGTAATCTTTTTCAGGATTGGAACGTGAAAGTATTTCATAAATAACTAACTGTATGTGTTTTTAATGTTGTTTCACCAAAGTCAATTTTTTTTTATTTCACACAATCAGGTAAATATGTCGGGAGGTTGGACTTACAGGCTATCCTATATTTTTTTAATATTTTTTTTAATATTTCAGACTTAATTTGTTGATGTGGGTCTCTTTTTTGTGTATTGTTTGGTTTGTCACCTATTTTGTTGAAATATAATCCGTCACTAATGCACAAAAAATAATAATGACAAAGTATTAATGAGATAGGCTTGGATAAAACTAAATGAATATCTATTTTGAAAAAAAAAATACACTTCAATAATAAATATAATGAGCCCTGTGAGTAAAATTAAAATGATATAAAAGCCTTAAATAAATTAGTTTTTTAAAAGAGAAGTTCTCGCATGTTTTCTAATTTTTTAATTTTTCTGTTTTGTGGTACCTTTCGGGAAGTTTACTCTTTTTTGCTGTTTTAAGTATCTGGGCTCTCTCCTACCTACCCCCCCCCCCTTTTTTTTATTTCAATAAATCTCTGTGCACAGTCGTCTATGCAATAATCACACTTTTAATGTTCATGTCAAATATTTATTGTTTTCAGGGGGTTAGGCTTCCTGGCTCAAAGAGTATGAATCGGGATTTTTGGGATTTTTTCCATAGTTTCCTGTAATTTTAATGCAATCCATAGTTTTTAGGTTGTAAAAAGAAATTTGGGGTCCCTCCGAAACGTAAATATGTTTATGCGTATTTGCCTCTGTTTAAATACGTTTAAACGTCCTTTAAGAATTTGGAGGACGTAGATGCAAAAAAGATTTCATTGGCGATAATCGATAAATGGGTCAAGAAGGCAACACCAGAGAAATCATGTTTCTGTTTAGGGTGAAGGGCTTTACCCCTTTCACTTCTCTGTAATTAAACAGATAGATTTAGTCTTTATTTCAAGTTCACATATTTCTTCAATAGGGTGACGCTGTTATCGTCCTCAATATCTGTATTGTGAACATAGCCAAAATCAGTTCCTTGAATTGAAGGGAGATTAGGGGATAAATCCCCGCTCAGTATTGCTGTGAAGGGTCTTTCATAAAAAGTGTGGTAATTAGGGCCTAAAAATTTAGTTTTTTGGGGGCTGCAGCCACCCTTTCTCAATAGAATATCTGGTGATATACACACAGAAGTATTGAGGGGGGGGCTAATAGTTCGTATAACTAGGGATTGTTGTTAAACAATAGTAATAAACGGACTATTAAAGAATTAAATACAAGTGACTATCTTCTATTACAGGGGAAGAATTATTTTACTCGTTTGTACATTACGTGAAAAACTTTGGTGACAAGCCATGCGCTTTTAGTGACTTGAGATTCTTCATTGGGCTCCAGAACTTGGATCAGCAACATTCAATGCTGGATGAAATTAAGGCTCTGGCCAATGTTGAAGACTATCCTAAATCAGTAAGTTTCTACTAATATTACTATTACTAATAACTCATCGCATCACTAAGACACCTGAGGCCAGCACAGTTGCACAGACTCCTCCATCCGAATGTATTCGAAGCTTCACTCTTAACTCTGCCCCAGGAAGTTCCAGTTTCATTTAAATTCTTCCTTATTGTCACAAGTTTTACTGGGGTAAGTAATCGCATATTGGAGATTACTGGGGTAAGTAGTCGCATATTTGAGATTCTAGACTGAAATTCCGGACTGCAGCTAAAAATGACGTGATTCCATTTCGGACAGTGGCACCATTTATGGATTTTAGTTCAATGTTTAAAACTAACCTAGATCATTAAGTGTTATTAATTCTAAAAAAAATCTGAAAAAAAGTTTTTCAAAGAAAAGTAAAGGAAAGATTAAAACTAATATCAGCATAAAAAAATAACTTCTATAATTCAAACTCAAAACGACCAGAAATTACTTTTAAAGAATAATTGAAACCCAAAACGAACAGAAATTAAGTAAACAATCATAGCAAAAAAATACAACAAATACTAATGTAAATGAATAAATAAATCTTAAAACGATTAATGCTTTAATTTAATATGGAAATAAACCTTGAAACGAGCAAAAATTACTACAAACAAGAGCTTGGATTTTGCCTCCTTCTGTCATTGTAAAAATCTAAAACCTACTGCGTCATTGGCGCTTTACTGAAAACTATATATGTCCTGAACAGTCTTGGAAAGTACAAATAAAATCAAAATGAATATATAATATATAATGATATTGATTGCTGAAAGATCATCAGTTCAAGATTTTATTTCACTGTAATTTTTATTTTCAATTTCAATTCTTTAATAACTGGAAAAGGAAATATTTGTAATATAATTCGTTTTCAGTGAAGCGCCGGTGACGCAGTAGGCTCAGATTCTTACAGTGAGGAAGGGGGCAGTATCCAAACTCTTGTTTGTGGTGACACTATATTTGTCTTGAACAGTCTTGGAAAGAACTAATAAAACTAAAGTGAATGTTTGATTGATAATGATACTAATTGCTGAAAGCCCATCAGTTCAAAATTTTAGTGTAATTTTAAGGTTTATTTTCAATATTAAGTACAAAAGAAAATATTTGTAATTGGTTTTCAGTAAAATGCCAATGACGCAGTAGGTTTTAGACTTTTAAATAGGACCGTTCTTTTGCACTAAGATATTACATCTAAGATCTCACATCTTTCTTCAAAGATTTACGTTCTTTTAACTCATATTTATTCTAAGATCTTAAGGCTCGCTGATGTTAGCAAAAAGTGTGAAAGACGCCATCTTTCTGCCATATAGAACAATGACAGGAGAACTTTGATGTTGCACTCATTATTGCTCTTAGAACGCTGATCAGAGCAGAGGGATGAAAGACGTTTGCAAAAGAACGCTATAAGATGTAAGATCTTAGTTCTAAGATTTCACTTTCAAGTGTTCTTTGTCAAAAGATGTAAGATCTTAGCACAAAGATGAGGAAAAGAACGGCCCTAATGAAAGAAGGAGGCGACACTTATACTCTGGTCTGCAGTGATTTTTGTTCGTTTCAAGCTTGATTTGCATATTTAATTTAAGTTCCACTCGTTTTAAGATTTATTTATTCATTTATATTAGTATGTATTGTATGTTTGTTTGCAATGATTGTTTAATTTTTTTCTGTTTATTTTGGTCTTCATTTATACTTCAGTAGCAAAATATTTTTTTTTCGTTTTTAGCTTTACTTGCAAATTCAATTTAAGGATTAATCGTTTTAATATTCATTTATTCATTTATATTAGTACTTGTTGTATTTTTTTATGATTGTTTATTTAATGTCTGTTCGTTTTGGGTTTCATTTGTGCTTTAATAGTAACAAGATGATGTTGATCTAAATTAAAAGATTCTATGTGCATCCAAGCTGACAAAATCTGTGAAATATCTGAGGAACGTCTAAGGGTGTTAAGTTGAAACTTTCAATGCATGTTGAGTAAGATCTTGATTGCAGCGGTTTCTGAAACCTAGTAAAGGACAAACCTAGGGCGTTATATGGAACTATATCAAACGGCACTATGTACATCCAGGTAATCAAAAGGAGGCATCAGCAATACTCAGAAAAAACTAAGGGTATCAAGTTGATGCTTTCGTATCAAGGGGGAAAGATAGGGGTATCAAGGTGGTATCAAGGAATGCTCAGTGGGATGTTGAACTAAATAAAAAGACATTATTTCCATCCAGTTTGTCAAAAGAATGCATCAGCAATACTCAGAAACAACTAAGGGTATCAAGCTGATACTTTCAAGGAATGCTGAGTAGGATGTTTAACTAAATCAAAAGACATTATTTCCATCCAAGTAATCAAAAGGATGCATCACCAATACTCATAAACAACTAAGAGTATCAAGTTGATGCTTGCAAGGAATGCTCAGTATGATGTTTAAACTAAATCAAAAGACATTATTTCCAGTCTAGTTAATCAAAAGAATGCATCAGCAATACTAAGAAACAACTAAGGGTATCAAGTTGATACTTTCAAGGAATGCTGAGTAGGATGTTTAACTAAATCAAAAGACATTATTTCCATCCAGGTAATCAAAAGTATACATCAGTAATACTCAGAAGCAACTAAGAGTATCAAGTTGATGCTTTCAAAGAATGCTCAGTATGATGTTCAAACTAAATCAAAAGACATTATTTCCATCCAGGCAATCAAAATCATGCATCAGCAATGCTTAGAAACAACTAAGGGTATCAAGTTGATACTTTCAAGGAATGCTGATAGGATGTTTAACTAAATCAAAAAACATTATTTCCATCCAGGTAATCGAAAGGATGCATCAGCAATACTCAGAAACAACTAAGGTTATCAAGTTGATGCTTTCAAGGAATGCTCAATAGGATTTTTAAACTAAATCAAAAGACATCATTTCCATCCAGGTAATCGAAAGGATACATCAACAATACTCAGAAACAACTAAGGGTATAAAGCTGATACTTTCAAGGAATATTGAGTAGGATGTTTAAGTAAATCAAAAGACATTATTTCCATCTATGTAATCAAAAGCATGCATCAGCAATACTCAGAAACAACTAAGGGTATTAAGTTGATACTTTCAAGGAATATTGAGTAGGATATTTAAGTAAATCAAAAGACATTATTTCCATCTAGGTAATCAAAAGCATGCATCAGCAATACTCAGAAACAACTAAGGGCATAAAGTTGATACTTTCAAGGAATATTGAGTAGGATGTTTAAGTAAATCAAAAGACATTATTTCTATCTAGGTAATCAAAAGCATGCACCAGCAATACTCAGAAACAACTAAGGGTATTAAGTTGAAGCTTTCAAGGAATGCTCAGTAGGATGTTTAAAGTAAATCAAAAGACATTATTTCCATCCAGGTTGCCAAAAGGGAGTTTAATCAATATCTCAAGTACGTCTAAAGGGTGAAAATCAGCGCGTAACTCGACCAGCCAGGACTTTGAGAGAGTATTTGGGAGGGGTTCAAATAAATTTCTCGCAGGGGACCAAGGAGAGCTTATCAAGGAAAATATGAAAATTAAAAAAAATGTCGTTTCAATCTTAGTGCGGAATATTATTTATCTGCTTGAAACTTTTGGTAATTGTTTTTGTAATTGATACACATCAATTAAAGTTTCACAGCCATAGAACCACAAACGGAAAAAAAATCTGGTTGAATTGATTTTTTACATCCTGTTCATATTTGTGTTTTTTTTAGCTAATAAATCAGTACTCTTTTCAATAAAAAGGCTCATTATGCGTTTATTTAAACAAGCAAGAAGTTAAATCGAAATATAGCACAATGAGATCCTTAAAATAAAATGGTCAAACAATATTTCTCTATATTAATTAAAAAAAAACTTTCCTAAAAATAAGTTTTTAAAAAAAAAGTAAAGACCATGTTAAAATTAAAATCGTAAAAAATAGAAATCAAAGATAACTCAAAATTCACACTACCAGAAATTAATATTAAAGAGAAAATCAAACCTAAAACGAACAGAAATCAAACAAATAATCATACCAAAGAAAAGCATACAACAGGTACTAATATAAAGAAATCTTAAAACGAACAAAGATTAAACTGAATATGCAAGTCAAGCTTAAAAAGAACTAAAATATTTTGCTATTGGAGTATAAATGAAACCCAAAATGAACTGAAATTTAATAAACAATCATAGCAAACAAACATACAATAGGTACTAATATAAATAAAGCTTAAAACGAATAAAGCTTAAATTGAATATGCAAATCAAGCTTAAAACGAACAAAAATATTTTGCTATTGATGTATAAATGAAACCCAAAACGGAAAGAAATTAAATACACAATTCTAGCAAACAAATATATAATAGGTGCTAATATAAATGAATAAATAAATCTTAAAACGAGTGAAACTTAAATAAAAATCCAAAATGAACAGAAATTTAATAAACAATCATAGCAAAAAACATACAATAGGCACTAATATAAATAAATAAATAAATCTTAAAACGAATAAAGCTTAAATTGAATATGAAAATCAAGCTTGAAACGAACAAAAACTTACTACAGACATGGGTTTGGGTTTTGCCTCCTTTCTCACTGTTAAAGTCTAAAACCTACTGCGGGGTAGGAGCCTTTCATGTGTAGTTTTTGAAGGATATAATTCTTTGAAATTAGTTATTGACTGTACTTCTGAACACCTGTAATTTTTGCTGCAAAAGTTTATTTGACCATAGAATCAATTTTGATTCCAACTTACCTTTTTTTGACAGCACATTACGAAAAAAAAGGCTTACTCATCGGTACTGTTGCCTACTTGTAAAACCACATACCTTTGATAGCAAAATAGCCTCCAGTAACAATCTTTTAGACTTTCAGTAAGTTATTATTTTAAAAGGCATTATTTACAAAATCTAAAGTATTGTATCACACATAATCAGAATTTCAAATTCTAATGTCAAGTAACTTCCCAACTGTTAGAATTGACAAATTCGCTAATGCATTCGGGTTGCAGCAGTAGCTAGCAACCTAGTAAAAGACGATCACGTCCCATAGTAAAAAACTAAATAGCCCACAAATCGTAAAACTAGTCATATCAAAAAAAGAAGTACATTATTAGAACCGCCATGTCCAATACCCCAATATTGGAAATTAACTGTCCCTTGGCTTGAATAACAAGGAAAATATAGTGGTTTGAAAATCAAGAAAAGTGGCTGGAACAATGATATTTTGCATTGACGGCATCTTTTTTCCGTTTTTTTTATAATAAAGAACGAACTCTTGCTCTTTCTTTCTATTCTTCCTCAGATAGCTTGGCACTGGAAAATCGTAAGAGAGTTCTATAATGGCTCATTTTAAAGGAAATTGACGTGGTTAAAAACTATTTTTATTTTAAAAAATATATATTTTTTTTAATGAAATCATTTTTTTAACGAAATATCACAGTAAAGAACGAACTAAGTTATTTTGGTATACATAATGTCATGCAAAATTTCACATAGTTTTTTCAGGAACCATGCCAGCTTTACCCAGCTTTACCCGATAATCTGGGTTGCAGCGGTAGCTAGCAATCCGGGTTGCAGCAGTAGCTAGCAACCTATTAATCCGAGTTGCAGTGGTAGCGAGCAGCCTAGTAAGAGACGATCACGCCCCATAGTAAAAAATAAAATAGCCCATAACTCCTAAAACTAGAATCAGATCAAAAAACGAAGTAGACTAATAGAACAGTCTTGTCAGAAACCCAAAATTAGAAAACTTACAGCTCGTTGGCTCGAATAACGAAGAAAACCCAGTGGCTTGAAAAACACGAAAAGTTGCTTGAACTATGATATTCTGCATCGACGGCATCTTTTTTTTCCTTCGCAGCTAGCAGCGCAGTGGAACATCATAGAGAGCTGTTTAATGGATCAATTGAAAGAAAAATTATATTTTAACAACCATCTGTGATTGACAAAAATTTTTTTTATTATAGGATCAATTTTTTACGAAAAAACTGTATTTTCATGTACAAGATTGATGAATGAAGTCATAATCTAGGTTGTAACCCTATATGGCGAGAACTTAAATGCAATATTATGATGTTAGTAATATTCTTTAAAAATGGATATTTTAGCACGATAAGCTCTGGTACATTTGGTGATAGGGAAGTTTATGGTAAGCTTAGCTCTGGTTTTATATCGCATGCTAAATTATTTTTACGCCTAAAAAACCACAGCTTTTTCCTTCCGACATTTAGGATTGAAACTGCCAACCTTTAAAAAGGATGTACAGCTTTATTCCCTACGTCATTGCAAGGTATTACTGACAATAATTCTTCTATATATTGATCAGTTTACTTTAATCAGTAAATTTTAATAGCTAATGTACATATTTTAACTAGGATTAAAGTGAATACATAACATGATGCCTTTTTTCTATCCTCTTTGGTAGTTTAATATTTTTTTCTGGAAGAAATTAAATTTTGAGCCCCTAATGAGTCCCCAAACGGTGAAACGGTTCGTAGTAACCAAAAGTTTAAAATTATATTCCTAAAAAGAACTATTTAGTGAGAAAAAACAGGCATTTATAACCGATTCGGAATTAGTAATTAATATTTCAAGTGCTTTCAATATTGCAATGATATTATGGAAATAAATTTGTAAAAATTTTAAAGAACCAGAATCCCCTCAATAATGATGTTAAACTAACATCATTGTTGGGGGGATTCTGGTTCTTTAAAATTTCTTGATAGATTATATATTCTAATTCAGAACTAGAATCTAAACATATTAAGGAATCATTCCTTTACTTGACATTTATCCTTTGCTATAGACGGGATTGAACTCTTAGATGTAAAACTAATGACGCCAGTAGTCTGCTGGGGTCATTAATTTTTGTCTCAGAGACGTGCTATTTATCCCTCTTATCCATTTCATGTATTCATTGAATATACGTACTATGAAATTATCTTGTAACATATTGTGTGTTATAGTCATAATACCAAATATAGTGGTCAACATAATATAGTATAATACCCAATAATTATGTTTATCTTTTGAATTTAATTTTAAATACAATCATTTTTTTTAAGAAAAACTGCATTTTCATGTACAAGATTGATCAATGACGACATAATCGTAGATTGTAGCCAGGTCGTTTACTACTATTCCAACTAAGAAAAAGCCATAGGCTTTTTTCTGTTTGTAATTTTACAGTATCTAGTAAAGGGCGATGCAAAATGCAATTATGTTCTTAGGTTTTTTTTTTAATTAAATTTTGACAAGGGATTACAACAATTTGTTGTTTTTTAAAGACATGAAAAAAAGTTGAAAAAATTTTTAATTTCAGTTGAGAATCGCTAAAGTTAGTATGTAAACTGCAAAAATATTTACGGTGCCTGAGCAATAATTTTAATGTTTTAATTTAAACTAGAAAAAAGCCTGGAAATTTTGAAGTTAGTTGTTTTTTTTTTTGGTAAAAAACAACTAACTTCATTGAACAGTCAATGTTAATCATTTGAATAAAGTATCTATTAAGCAAAGCATGTTAATTTTTAAAACTATTGCATATGGGATTCCAATCTCATGCGCTGGAATAACAGCTTGTTGAGCGATTAAAAAATACATGAAATCCAAAACAGCTGAATGTTCAAGAGAAGGTGCAGAAGTACAGAGCTCTGAACCCGGCAAAGATAGTGAACCAAAACCATCTGCTGTAGAAATGGAAAGAATCAACACGACAGTTACACTCGTAAAGAAGAACAAACTCCAGTACAAATTTTAAAAATAAATGTAAATATAGTGAATTAATATGTTGAGTATTTTTTGTTTTTGTTTTTTATTTTGCTTTTTATATCATTCAAGAAGTATTCTACATTAATAAATTATAAGCCATTAACAAAACACTAATTTGAATCAATTCCAATGCTAGTCTATACCGTGTTTTATTTTTTTAACTGCTTCAATTTTTAACCAGTAGTTAAATATCTTATCCAGTTTTGCGACTTAAAAAAATTCTTGTGTAAGTTATTACACAATGCTTGTATATATATATATATACTATGTTTTTGTATTTACTTTAAGTTTTAACTGGAGATTTAATGTTATATATAAATGTTTGACTTCGAGTCAACGTAAAAATATTTTTATTGTGAAATAATCCGTTAAGTATTAAGTTTGAAAAGGATAATCCAGCAAAAAAAAAAATGTTTCTATTTAAGCGGCGTATTATATTTAGAGTAAAAAGAGAGAAAAATAATTAAAAGTAATTAACCTCTACAAAATTGAGTGTTTCTTTTTACTATATAGGTAACAATTTATGCTTTATGTGTATTCTAATGTGAATATTTTTTTTTTATACAGCCTTAGTTTTTTTTTGGAAATCAAATTTTTTTCGTGACATCCTTTCGGATCCATTTTTCAATCACTTTTTGAGCCATTTTTGGAAAGTGGCAAATTTCAAACCCAGTTCAATTATATCCTGATACTAACAGCTCACACCATCAGAAACAAAACCATAAATGGTCAACTAGTATTTTGGAAACTGTATGCAGTATTACCAGACTTTACTACAAGTTAATCAGAAAGTGAGATAAAATCAGAACTTAATTTAGGCCAAGAAAATGTGCTACATAGCCTCAAAGGCTTTATATTATTGAAATCTGTGAAAATGCTTTGTGCTGGAAAAAAAAATATGTGAAAATTTAAAAACCAAAATTGTTATGTGTAATTTATCCAAGGCATTTCTAAACCCAGAAAAATAAACTGTATATCATCCAAATCACCCAGATAAATTAAATTATTAATGGGAATTAAATTTAAACTCAAATAATTTATAAACGTTTCTAATATAACTTAAAATCTAATTTAAGCAGAACCCCTAATTTACTGCTTAAGCCACTGGAAGTCAAGCTAAAACAGAAGATGCATATGAAAAGGGTAAAAAGAGTATTTTCCAGTCTTAGAGACAGAGAAAAAGAGAAACAAGGATAAATTTCAAAATAGATATCCTCGGACAAAAAAGGACATGGCATATATTTGACCATAAACATGACTCTAAGGATACCCATAGAGGGTATATGCACATAATGAACCAAAGAAGGCAGCAAGTAACTATGTACAAAATTAAGTTGTTTTAAAAGTAAAATATTGAGAGTTGGGACAACTCTTCTTTAAATAGGGAGTATTGTGATGAAGCTTTCTAATTAAGTCAATTTGGAATTTAGTAAAAATATTAAGACGCAAATACAAAAGTTTCGAAATACCACTTTTTATTAAGATGAGGAATATATCCTGTCAAATTTCTGCTTAATGGGAAATTGAGAAAGTACCACTTCCTAGCTATTTGCGTCGGTTGGGTCAAGGAAGGGGTGATTGATAAAAATGTATAAAAGATACATTTTATGGGAAGGGGTAGCCTGATATTAATTTTTTGCCGGACTGACCTCTGGTCTGTTGATGTAGAAATACCTTGGAATATTGTCAGATTATTGTAAGTGTCTAAGTATTTTATTGCATTATATCTTATTGCAAATTTTTGATACTTGTTGTCTCTCGAATATACCCTGCTGGTACGCCTCATTAGTCAGGTCATAGCCTAAGGCACGCCACCAAAGTTTAAATACCTTAGGGCCATAGTTTATCTTTTATATAAAAGGAGAACAAAGGTACCACTACATCACTTAAATACCAAAAAGATCACATTACCACATATTGAAAAATAATTCGAATGAAAGTGGGAAATAACCACAAGGAGATTTATGGTGATTCCAAAAGTTGAATTTCTATTGTAAAAATCATATGGACTGAGTACTTCGCTTTTAATTGGCAATATTTCTCAAAACGCTTCTTGAAGACAGGTAACCACTAGCTCCAAATTCATAAGGTACTGCAAAAATACTCAGTTGGACATTTGTATTACATATGTTTTGTCCAAACGAGCTCACCCCAAAATCTAACACAGTTGGCGAACTCTCGGCAATATTGTCTGATGTTTAGCGTAAAACCTAAAAATCTAAAAGATGGTTTCCGTTGAAGACAAAACTCTAAGCCTGAGAATTGCACATCTGAATTCTTTGGCAAGAATGAATGATGGTAGCCCTTTGTTAATAAGCAACTATCTGTAAGTGCCTGATAGCATCAATAGTTTAATGTCTAAGTTTGGAAAAATCCTGGAGCTAAAAAAAGCAGTCAATATATACAAAATCATATTATTGAGTTAGGACTAAAGTGAATACACCATTCAATGCCTTTTTTTATGCTGATTACGAATATAATAAGCATTTCTATCGGAGATGAATTTCAGCTCCCCCCCCCCCTAGAAAGGCTATACCTAACCCAAACTAACCTAACCCTGAATTGGCATATAGAGGGGGGGGGCTGAAATTCATTTACAATATAAATGCTTATTATATTCGTAATAAGCATAAAAAAAGGCATCAAATGGTGTATTCACTTTAGTCCTAACTCAATAATATGATTTCATATAGGCTATATTGACCAGGTTTGGTTAGGTATATATAGGGGGGGGGGCTGAAATTTATTTCCAATAGAAAAGATTATTATATTTGTAATCAGCATAAAAAAAAGGCACAAATGGTGTATTCACTTTAGTCCTAACTCAATAATATGATTTCATATATATTGACTGTACATTTCTCGTCTAGAATGTAATTAATGATGATTAATCACCAAAAAACTGTCACTTAGCCCTCCCTCTTTGCATTATTAATTAGAATCACTCAATATGGACAACCCTTGCTGAAATCAGTTCCTGAAATCAGCTATGTGTGCCTAGCCCTTTAAAGTCTAGACCCAATTACAGAAGGTTTAAAAATATTTCCAGTTGTTTTTCCTCTTTTAGTACCTCAAATAATATATTTCTTGATGTTTTATCATGTGAAGAGTTATGTCTTCTATGTTAACTATTATAGTTCCTGCATTTTGACCTGTTGAAAAATAATCAGTAAAATTCTACTTTAGTGACTTTTGAATATCTTGGAAAGGGGTTTGGTTAGGAAAATGAAACTTTCAGGGATGGGTCTACAGGCTAAAATATGTCTTGGGATGGTATTTTGAAGTACCTACCTCAACTCCTTCTTGCTCTAGAGGGTCCTGACCTTTGATGACCTTTAAAAATCTATATTTTATAAAAGTGAAACTTTGCAAAGTAGATCTTCTGCTTAAGTAAAGTACAACAAAATTGTTTTCAGCTTCATTACTTTGCTCAATCCCAATTTGTAAGGTTTTCAAGAAATGCAAATACATTTCCTAAATTTTGAAAAAAAAAACATTGATATGGTTTAAAATTCTACTCCAATAACAGGAATTGCAGTAATTTTTGTTGTTCACATCATTGACTTATGAATAAAGTAAACATACCACTCAATGCTTTATTTAATGCTCTTTTCAAATATAACAATCATTTTTGTCGGAAATGAATTTTGCCCCCACCCCTATATATACCAATTCAGGGTATATATTTGCACATGAGGGGGTGAGGGGAAAGTTTAAACGTACCTCACATTTACATCAGAAATAAAATTTACTCCCCCCCCCCCTAATCAGCAAATGTATACCCTGTATTGGTTTATATAGGGGCAGGGTAAAATTCGTTTCCAACAAAATGATTATTATATTTGGAAAGAGCATAAAAAAAGGCATCAAGTGGTATGTTCACTTTATTTTTAAGTAAATAATAGCCTATGAACAATGAAAAATTTACCAGAATTACATTTTGAGAACTAAAGCCAGAGAAAAAGAAACTGATAACTGAAAATTAAGGTAAAATGTTGTTTTATCAAAATTTCAATAGGTATATACCTGTCTTTTTTATGCAAAAATATCAGTGCTGGTTGGGTAATAGGTAATATATTTCAGGATTTTTTTTTGTGTTGGAATAAGCTTATTTTTAAATACTTTCAGGAAAAAACTCTAGAATAAAAAAAAAACAATTAAATTGCACACAAAATGATACAAAATACAGTAAATTTTAAACCACAAGCATTCCTGGCAAAGGAATCGATTTGTTTAATCAATAATATATTTAATTATTATGCATTGATTATTAAAAGAAAATCAAACTCAAACCAAAATTACAGAAAAACTGTTTCAGTAGATTATAACAGATGTAGACTTGTCTTTATGTAATTTCCTACACCTAAGAATAGTTTACAGAAGGAGTAGAGATACTAAAAAAAATCATCACGTCTGCAAAGATGCCACGTTTTGGTTTGATAACAGTCATGTAAAATGTACTTGTTTCACAACAGTACAATTCTCCCCCTCGAACTTAAATCCCTTATATATTCAAACATAAAAAAAATACAATAGTGAAAGAAAAACAAAATAATTTCATATTTCAATGATCTCTGCTTGGAACAATTTGTGGTAATGATCTATATGTATAGAGCAACCTGGCTCAATAGTAGCTAACCAAAACTCTAAAAAACTGAACTTTGATACCAATTGATCTATCAAAAGAATTGGCTTATTATGCTGATTCCAAATATATAAATGTCACTAAAGTTTAGTTTTATCCATCAAAAGCTACAAGCCTGAGAAAATTTGCCTTGTGTTCTAAAAAAGGAGAAAAGACCCCCTCAAAGTAACAGAATTTTAATGAAAACCATACCATCAGATTCAACATATCAAAAAACCCTACTGCAGAGGTTTCAAGCTCTTATCTGCAAAAATGTGGAATTTTGTAATTTTTGCCAGAAGAAAGACTATGGATGCATGTTTATTTGTTTGTCTTTTTCCCTAGAGGTGATTTTATCAACCCAGTGGGCCTAGACTGTCAAGAGACAATTCATTTTAATGGAAATGGAAGGTTCTAGTGTCCTTTTTTAAATGACCAAAATAATTGAAGGGCAACTCGGCCCCTCCCATGCTAGCTTTTTCCCAAAATTGTCCAATCAAAATTTTGAGATAGCTTTTTTCTTCAGCATACATTGAAGGCCCAATAACTATGTCTTTAGAGATAAAATTACCCCCTACAGCCCCCGTGGAAAGGTTTTTAAGTTATAAAATTAACATATTGTTTTATTTTTTATTGGGAATATGCATACGTTTTTTGAGTGGGGAGGGGAGGAAGAATTTTCTGCTGGCAAGATTTTACGCTAGGATAATTTGACATGGGGAAGGTAGTTTCCAGGGGGTGAACTTTTCAAGGAAAATTTTAGACTTGGTGAATTTGCCAGAATTCCTATATGAAAGTTCTTTATATCTTGCTTTTTCTTTACCAATTCAATTTTAGGCATAGAGATGTTAAGGGTAACTGTCCAGATTAAAATTTAATTCAATTGTTTTGATTTAATTTTGAACACCAAAACCAATATATTTCACATCTTTATGCTTCATAACTTTAAAAAAATTAAATCTTTTTCAAAGCAACAACTAGATAAATAAAATCACTCATCAAAACAAAATTATTGACAATAAAACACCAAAAAATATATCCATTCAGGGGGAAAATACAAAAATTCCCAGCAAACTGTTCAGGGGAAACATTTCTGATTATATTGACTTCATATATCAGCTCATGGGTACTCTGGCAATGCAAGCAAAAGTTGATGGCATATTTTTGCTGAAATTACCCCTTATTAAGTTGTTTTCCTTGTGTTTTCTATAATTATATGAACTTTCTTGGGTACTAATAACAACACTAATTACTAATAAACAAATACATATTTAGGATCACCATAAAAAAATGATTATTTCATTGAATGTTATCAATAGTTAAGCTCTTACACTTTCATTACAAGGTCAAAATCTATTGGCAGGCAGTCAACAATGGGGCAACACACATTTTTTCTATGGTTTTTGCATTATCTGTTTTTTTTTCTTTTGGTTTCCTTATAATTACTTTAGTCCCAAATTTCCACGGGGGGGGCGTGGCCCTCCCCGGCCACCCCATGCCAGCGCCCATGATTGATTTGGTTTTTTCTTTTAGTTTTAAATTTTTTTCAGTTATATCAGGGACCATCAGGGGAGTGGCCATGATATTTAGAATTAACATAAAATAAGGAATCTGATAGTAATGCATTTATTTATTAACATCTTTCCCTTAGAAGTGGTCTACCACTAAAAATTTACCATGAGTTCTTGTCAAACCTGAAAATATATTGCACCAAGTGCTTTCTTAAAGTAGCCTACTAAGAATACTAGAAATAAAAATCTGATTCTTTAAATTGGTTAAGTAGAAACTTACAAAACCATACATGTCTTGCAAAAATCAGGGAAATCTATGAATTAAATTTTTAATGAAAAAGATTGTCAACATAGGTAGAAAGTTTTTACACTCATGGGAGCCAAGTTTGAAAATTAAGAACTTGTGAAAATCAGCAGAAAATGAGCATCAGCATATAGATCTAAAAAGTATAGCAGAAAGTCTAGAAAATGTGAACATAAAAATGCATTAATATGTGTACTCTTAAAATTTTTCAGGATTAAACAATTCAAATTATTAGTTAATTAGCTTATATACAATTTCCTATTGTATTTATCCCTTTAATTGGTTATTGACATATAAATTGAATCTTATTCCTCTTCTAACTAGAAAACAATCACTTTCTTCCTCAATTTTGACATATTCTTAATCCCCTATATTTGTTCTGGGGCCCAATGATCCCAGTTATAGCCCTAAAAAATATAGAAAAACTCATTAAAACAATGAAATTCTGACTTCAAACTTTGTAGCATGGATTTGCATGGATTTGGAAATTTCTGTTTGGTTGATGGTTCGGTTATACTGTTTGGTCCTAGGTAGTTGGATAGATGAGTAAGGTCAAAACCTCGTTCAAGTGCACATTTGTCTCAATTGCTGGATTAGGATGACTAGTTTTTTTTTTTTTTTTTTTTTTTTTTTTGCCAAGTAATTACCTCTTAAACATAATATTTCTATTAATCAGTTTTTCTTGCATCCATTCTTTCTTTCATAAAAGCAGTCTAGGCCAGAAATTAAGAGGAAGCATATACCAATTTCTACCTCCTTTGGAGTTTGTTAAATTCAATATCAAATATGCACATAAAAATCATAATATAATATTTATTTAGATGGAATATATATGTTTTCAAGCACATTAGACATGCACATACATACCACATTCTATACTGGCTCTATGACTTGGAATGTAGGATTTCTTTTATGTCAGTTACAATGGCCACATGCCCATATTCATTCAAAGCCTTAATTTTAGCAAAAACATCACAGCATTGGGCACAATTGGGAAAATGGTGCAAGTGATCTATCTGAATATCTTCATCACAATTCCTTTTTTCACACAATCTAACCAAACTCAAAAGGATCCAGTTTGCCCAACTGATTTTTGGAACACTTCTTCTTCTTCTATTTAACAGCAGGTGGGCTTTTCAGTAAAACTATTTAGCCCTTTTCCTTTTGCTTCACTCTGTGGGCTACAGAGCTACTGGCTTGATTGCCTCATATTTATTAGATATATTCAGATATCTTTCAGCAGATCTTTCGAATCTAGGAGTTCAAATATAAGACGATAGATGTTGATTTCTATGCTCTGTGTGCAGGTATAGTTGGCTAGGCTCTTTGCTGATAGTGTGATTTTGTGGTGTTTGAAGTATTTTAACAGTTTACAAAGCAAGGTATGTTGTGCAGACGTCAGCATATTACAATCAAATAGGCAATGGTCAATTGTTTCATTATTCATATTACACTGCCTGCAAAGAGGGGACAGGGGAATTGAACCCCTTGAATTAGAAAGTTTATATGAGAATGCAAGGAAATTTAGTCCATTTGTTCCAGAACGAATTCTATGATAAATTTTAGAAAGATACTTATTGGGAAAGGGGGAAAGGATAGGATTAATCTTATTAAAATTAATATCTGATAGCCTCCATCAGTAAATATCTCTAATTGGGATTGGTCTCCCACTTGGCTGGTCAATATTTATAGCATTTTTTGCTATTTCATCAACCTGATGATTACCACTTATGCCAGAGTGGCTAAGAATGTACTGAAAGTAAGATTTTATGCCACTTGAAGCAAGATTATCAATAATACTGAGACAATGATAAGTGTCAATGTCCAACTTATATTGAGGAGCTGAGGCAAGCAACTCAAGGCTTGATAAAGAGTCGGAATATATGATAATATTATTCGAATTTTCAATCAAAGGTTGGTTTTTCTTAAGGTGTTCTAATGCCATGATTATGGCATTTAACTCAGCAGAAATTATAGATAAATTATTAAATAATCTCTCGCCCATTGCAATTTTCAGGCGAGGAAGGAAAACACCACTTGCAACCTTCTCATTCATTTTTGACCCATCGACAAATATTTGGAAGTGATTTTTATAGGTAATTGTATTAAGTTCTGCAAATTTTTTCTGAACAAAAGCAATGGGGTTTAAATATTTATTACATTTTTAAAATTCAGTATTTATTATGGGAAATTACCAATTCCATGGAGGGTATTGGGGGAAAGTAGGTGCAATAGACTTTGCTGGTACAGGGAACTTCTTTTGAATATTGGCATACTCATCTGCAATACCTCTATACATGGCTGGATTTCTTAACCAATTATGTAATGTGTGTGAGCTATTTGATTCAATTTTTGTAAGATGTTTTATCAAGAGAAAGCTACGTATCTTCCTTATTGTTGTCAATCCACTTTCCATAAGCAGAAACTTGGTGCTTGTGGGTTTCCTAAGACCAAATATGACACATATTATATCATTTTGTGTTGTTTCAATTTTTTGCATCTGGGTCCTTGCACATGCACCATAGACAATGAGCCCATAGTCAATATGGGGTCTTATATGTGATTTATAAAACTGGAGTAAGGTTTTCTCCTTACAACCCCAGGGTGTGGAAAGAAGTCTTTTTAGTATATTTGCTTTTCTATAGCATTTTTTATTGTGTTTGAAATGTGGAGGTGGAAATTAAGTTTTTGGTCAAGCATGAGACCTAGGTAATTAATATTATTATCTTCTGGAATAGTTGTTTTATTTAGAGTTAGTTTTGCATTAACATGGTTTTGCTTCCGGTGAAATTGGATTATTTTTGACTTGGTGGGTGCAATGGCTAAATCTGAATGTTGAGAGAATTTTTCAAACTGGAAAAGTGACTTTTACAGATTTGACTGTGCTATCTGAAAGTTGTTGCCAGATGACCATAGCACCAGATCATCAGCATATTGTAGATTCGTATGGGGTAGGTTCATGTCCCAGAGATATAGGGCAAATAGGAGACAACTGAGGACTGCTCCCTGAGCTAGGCCTTTGGATATTGTCTTTTGGGGTGAAGAGGCTTAACCAACACAAACAATGAAACTTCGCACTTATATGAAGGATTTAATAAAGGATAATAGCTTAGGAGGTACTCCAATGTTTGCAAGTTTATTTAAAAGGATTTGGTGGTTCACATTGTCATATGCTCCTTCAAAATCTAGGAAAGCTGCCACTAGGATATTATTTTTTGAGAAAGATTCATTTATTGCATTTGTTAGCAAAATGAAAGCATCTGTTGAAGAATGGTATTTCCTGAATCCAGTTTGAGTGTGTGGGATCATGTTATTTTTCTCAACAAACCAGAGGAGTCTGTGATAAATCATTTTCTCCATTATTTTCCCAATCACAGGTGTAATCATTATGGGCCTATAAGACTCAGGGTTATCTTTTGGTTTATTTTTCTTTAGGATTGGTAGGAGGGACGAACATTTCCATATGTTGGGGAACCTAGAAGATGCCCAAGCATAATTATAACAATTTAGCAGTTCTTTTTTGTATGAAGGTGTGAGATTCTTTATATGTGTAGGGTGTATATTGTCATAGCTGCTGCTAGTTTTGGACCTAATATGATGTATTGCATTATTCAATTCCTGGATTGAAAATGGATTAGTTATATACTCGGATCCTGGGCGCGGTTGGTAACTAGGGTTCATAGGAATTGTGGACAGTTTGCTGTGATTATTTGATGTTAGCTTATTAACAAAAATAGTTGCAAATAGGTTAGCCTTTTCAATATCGTTGTCATAATGGGTATTATTATGTAAAAGCTCATACAGGAGTGGGTTGGGAGAAGTCTTTTTCCCACATATGTGGCTTATGATTTTATGTATTATTGGCTCTTGCGTTTCTCTGGATAGATTATTTGCAAAATTATTCCATTATTTATATTTTGAATATATTATAGTCCTTTTTAGATTAGATTCTGCTTGTAATTTTTTTAAATATGTAGTAGGTGTTGGTTTTTTTATGAATTCTGTCCTAGCTGCCTTTTTTATCCTCCATTTATTTAGGCACTCATTTGTCCGCCATGCTTTAGAAATTTGTTTAGGGAATGTTTTCTTAGGTGTTGTCCTGGGGATAGCATGATTAGCTGTATTTATTAGTAAAGATGTTAAGGCTTCAGCATGTGTGTCAACTGTTGTGTTAGAAATGCATGAACTTTGGGTGAAACTTGTAATTTCATCATTTAGCTTATTTTGGAACATAGACCAATTTACTTTAGTGTTAATATATTTTGAGGTATGAGATGAAGTTTCAGCAGGTTCATTTAGGGAGCAAACTATAGCAAAGTGTTCTGTACATAGACTATCAATTTTATTTATGTAAATTTTGTTCAAAAAAATTAAAGACACAATTTGTAGGTCAATTGTGGAGAATATGCCACTTTTGGGGTTAAAATATGTATTCAGGTTTGGAGGGGTAGCAACAGCTAATTCATTATTATTTGAAGTCATATGCTCAATAAATTTACCAGCTTTATTTGCTGGTTTATTCCCCCACAAAAGGCTGTGGGCATTGGTTAGAATTATTTATATACGGTAATTAAAGAAATCCTTGGCATCTGTAGTTTGGCCATTAGGGTTATAAAAGCTTATTATGTAGGTTTTTAAATTATTCTGCCAAGGACTCGTACCAATTACATCCACATCATTTTCAAAATCTGGAAAATTGATGCCACGCAATTTTATATTATTATTAACTAATAAAGCTACATCACCTCCTTTACTGTCTGAAGATCTATCCTTTCTCAGGATAGTATATCCCAGAGACTTAATTTGTTGATTTTGGGTTAAATGAGTTTCCTGGAGGCAAGCACTATTAATGGAATTATTATTCATAAATGATATTAGTTCATTTAGCTTATTTTCTGTGAGTGATCTTACATTCAATTGGAGTATTGATAAATGTTGTGTTGTTGATTTATTCTTCGTATGACTGTGTATCAATGTTCAGCTTTGTTAAAAGTAAATCAAGATATTTTTTTTATTGAATGAGCATATAATCTGGGATGTAGATTTTTGCCAATTCTGAAATAATTTTTGTTTTCTGTAGTTGATGTATGTTCATGGCCTGAACTGCATTACAGTTTAGAATGAATAAGCATATATTTGGGGATTGCATTTTAGGTAGTGCATCCTGTTTGTTGGTTAAGGGATTGATTCCTGGTAGTGTTTCTGGTTTGTTTCTTCTTCGGAGAGGGAGGGCCAGGCTGGCCTCATCTCACCGGAAAACGAGGCTTGCTGGCTTGGTGATTCCTTCTGATAGGGATTTGAGCTAGGGGGCCTAGAAGATCTTATTTTATATGGCGCGCTTGTTGTAGTTGGGATAGTTGACTTGGGGATGGTGGTTGGTTTTGTTACAGGCTTTATTTTGTATTGCTGTGCAGCATTTGCTTCCATTGCTGCGAATGGGTATGGGATGGCCTTTTCTGTTGATATTTTGAGTGTTAGAGTTCTTTTCTTGTAGGCAGGGCATAATGATTGATTTGTAGATTCATGTGGACCTTTGCAACTGATGCATGAAGGATGGGTGTTCTTGCAAGTTGTCAGCTCTTTAGGATGGAAAGATTTACAAGTACAACACTCTTGGAGAATTTCATTGCATTTGTTTGTCGTGTTTCCCAGTTTGAAACACTTTTGACACTGACTAGGCTTAGGTTTGTATTCCTTGTGTGGTTTGATTTGCCCAAATAGGAATAATTTTTCTGGGATATCAATTTTATCCTTTAGTGTAAATAAGAAGGATCTACTAGTTTTTAGGCCAGTAGAGTTAGGTTTCCCAAGTTGGGTAACATCCTCAACTGGGATTGTGTTTCCAGCCCTATCTGAGAGGCCTTATTTTAACTCCTGAGTAGATATCTCTGGGGGAACATTATAAACTACAATTTTTGTTGGTGATTGTTTTGGGTTCCAATTAGATGCAATAATTGGGATATTCAGAAGGGATTTAAGGTTAATTACTGTATCCGCTGATTTCTGATCTTCTACAGCTATTAGCAGAGATCCATCACGGTTAATGTTAAGAGAGAACATTGATTTTAGCAATTTAAAAATTGCAACTCTTATTGCAGTGATCATTTTTATTTCAATGGGGGTAGTGGGAGTAATTTTAAGGTTAATTCCTAAGTTTTTGGAGGGAGGATCTTGGGCAGGGAGAGGGGAAATGCTTTTATTTGGGGAGTTTTTTTCCTTTTTTTAGAGCTTCTAGAGAGGACCTCTTGAAACCCATTATCATCACTTATGGTTACATTAGGACCTACAGTTATCATTGTCCTATTCTCCGAATTGGAGCTATCATTGGAACTTTCAGATAATGTGCTTGACCAGCCAGGATGGGTATCTTTCACTATGGAATTTGATTTGGGATCTGGGGGGATGTTTTTTTTTTGGAGGACTTATAAGAAATGCCTATTGGAAAAAGCTTTAAACACAAATATAAAGCTAAAACAAGAAGGGAAAATGAGGATATCAAACCGTCTGCACTATACTATGGGGAGGATAAACACCACAATATAGCCCTGAGGATGACTTGAGCAGGATAGGTTTGGTACAACTGCTGATTAGAAGCGATAATAATCACAGGAAAATATATTTCGATTTTCTTATAAGGTTGCTGTTGAGGTAGCGGCTACACTTGCCTACACTTGGGCCATTTGGTTCTACTTCTTGTTTAAACAGAAAATGTTTCACTTGTGGGTCTTCACAATTCAATGTGGTAATAAAAAAGATAATTTTACACAGTAAGAAAGATCTTAATAGTTCAATAATAACCATAATAAAAATTGTAGAAAATTCCTGTTTTCTGGAATGAATAGACCCAATTTGAGGCCAGGGGGCAAAAATGTTTTCCAGTTTGACTGCATTTCTCCCCCTGATGGCTGGATATAGCTTTAGGCTATATACAAAAGTTGGCTCATTTTGTTGGTTTAAGTTTTTTTTTACTCATTTGCATTAACAGGAGGTTCACAATGCCAATTTGAAAAAAAGCAAATATTTGGTGCTGTTGTTTGAGCAGTAAATTAAAGAGTAGTGCTAGTGCTTAGGTATCTGAAGTCTGCAACTGTCTAACTCTCTATGCTAATTACTAAAAGCTGTTTGGTGTCTCTGATATATTATGTTAACAATCTGACCTGGTTCACATATAGAAATTAAAATAAATAAGAAATTAAATTAAAATAAATAAGAGTCAAACTCAAAACGAGCAGAAGTTAATATGATTATGGGTTCTAAACCCCAGGCTCTCTAAAAGCCTGAATATAATTTGTACTTTACTGAAAAAAATCAAATGAATTTACTGAAAAAAAATGTGCATTGTCAGTTTAATATACATTTGCTGATATTTATTCCTTAAAATCTTAAATAATTTTTAATATCTTAAAGTTATAAAAATGAACTTTTAAAAGAATTTTTTTCAGTAAAGTCCAAATTATATTCTGGCTTTTAGAAAGCATAGGTTTTTTGAACCCTACTCATATTAATTTCTGCTCATTTTGAGTTTGATTCTGTTATTTATTTTAATTTTTGTTTGTTTTGGGTTTCATTTATTTATTGATATTGATTTCTGGTAATTGTATGCATGGTTGATTATTTGATTCTATATTTGTTTATTTTTGGTTTAATAGAATTCTTTACTTTTTTTTGGAAAACTTATTATGTGGAAAAAGTTTGCTTAATTAATTTGCGTTCATTTTATATTGACATAGTCTTTTTCAGGGAAAAAGACTGAGCCTCTTCTAAAGTTAAACAACCATCCCTTCCATAAAAACCTTAAATACCACCTTGGTCTATCATAACAAATATCATATTACAACCCTTGCCCCTAATCTCGGGTTTTTTTTTCAACCCCAAAAGCCTTGTTACATGATATTTAGACTATTTTGAATAGAATGGCTATCTAAAAATTTCTAATTAGATGCATTTCGGGACAATACAATGTGTGTGGAGGGGGGGGGGTAGCTGCCCTCCAATCACTTTAACTCTTAAAAGGAGCACTAGATTGCCTGATTACCAATCCAATGAGTCCCCTCCAAAATTTATATGACCATGATTTCTATAAAAACATTATGTGCCTCCAGGGCATACCTTACAACCCTTGCCCTGAGGGTATTTGTTATCCTCAAAGACATAATTTCCAGACCTTTCAAATATTTTGAACAAAAAGGCTATCTTAAAATTTTGATTGGAAGTTTTTTGGAAAATGATGGGCATGGGGGGCATTTGCTCTCTGATCACTTTTGACTAATAAAAATGCACTAGTCCTCTCAATATCCAGTCGAATGAGCCCTTTTTGAAGCTTCTACAACAAAACTTTCTATAAAAACCTTATATGCCCAAGTTCATAACTTACAGCCATTATCCTGAGGGCTGTGGGGAGGGTTGTCATCCTCAAAGACATAATTTCAGGATCTTTCAACTACATTGAACAAAATGGCCATATCAAAATTTTGATTGTATATTTTAGTGGAAATGATGAGCATTGGGGGTGATTATCCCACCCATTACTTTCGAATATTAAAAAGGGCAATAGCCCTCTCAATTTTCAATTTAATTAGCCCTTTTTTAAGTTTTTACTTCAATAAGCCCTTTTTGAAGTCATCATCAAAGACCTAATTTCCAGAACTTTCAACTACATTGAACCAAATGGCTATCTTAAAATTTTGATTGGATGTGTTTAGGGAAATGGTGGACAAGAGAGGGGGGTTAGTTGCCCTCCAATCACTATAGACCTTTAAAAAGGGCACTAAATTTCCAATTGAATTAGCCCTTTATGAAATTTCTATGACAGCGCGATCTATAAAAAACCTTGTATGCCCTCAGGGCGTAACTTACCACCCTTACCCTGAAGAGTTTGGGGGATTTGTCATCCTCAAAGACATAATTTCCAGAATTGATGTGTTTGGGGAAATGGTGGGTGTGAGAGGGGGGGTAGTTGCCCTCTTATCACTTTTGACAGTTAAAAAGGGCACTAGCCATTTCAATTTCCAATCACTTGAGTCCTTTTTGAAGTTTCTACAACAACGCTTTCTATAGAAACATTATATGCTTTCAGGGCATAAATTGCAACCCTTGCCCTGAGGGCTGGGGGGGATGGTGGTGTTATCCTCAAAGACAATATTTCCAGAACTTTCAACTACGTCGAAAAAAAATTACTATCTAAAAATTTTGATTGGATGTGTTTGGTGAAATGGTGGGCGTGAGAGGGGGGTTAGCTTCCCTCCAATTACTTTCTACTATAAGAAATGGCACTAGCCTGTTCAATTTCCAATCGAATGAGCTCTTTTTTAAGTTTTTACAACAAGCCTTTCTATGAAAACTGTATATGCTCTCGGGGCATAACTTACAACCTTTTAGAGATGTGAAGGTTTTATCATCCCCAAAGACCTTATTTCCAGGTGTTTCAACCATGTTGAAAAAATTGGTTATTTAAAAGTTTTGATTGGATGTGTTAGGGCAAATGGTGGGCGTAAGAGGGGGTTAGTTGCCCTCCAATCAGTTCCTACTATTAAAAAGGGCACTAGCCCATTGAAGTTCCAATTGAATGAGCCCTTTTTGGAGTTTCTATGACAATGTTTTCTATGAAAAAACATTTATATGTCCCCAGGGCATAGCTTTCAACCCTTGTCCTGTGGGCTCTTGGGGGAGTGTCCTCCTCAAGGACATAATTTCCGGATCTTTCAACTACGTTGAACAGAATGGCTATCCCAAAATTTTAATTAGATGTGTTTGAGGGAATGGTGGGTTTGGAAAGGGTGTTAGTTGCCTATCTCTTTTGACTATTAAAAAGGGCCCAAACCCTTCCAATTTCCAATCAAATGAGCCCTTTTCAATGTTTCTATGACGACTCTGTTTATACTAAGTGCCCTGGTCGTAAAGAAAAAAAAACAAAGCAATAGAGAAAATATTGCGCTAACTTTGCTCTTTACTTAGGCTGCACTATTGTGCTTCCTATGATATTTCAAAATTTTCCACCATTAACTTTGGTCGCAATGATCCACACCACCAATACAGTTAAAGGACAAGTTGACATCATACTGCAAAACCATTTCCAGTTTGTCCCAGCAGTAAAGATCTGGGAATCATTAAGGATATTCTCCTAAAGTTCCATTAATGCTCTATACTACAATTCTCCAAAGCAAATTCGAGCATTTGACTTCAGAAGGGCTATCACATCTTTCTGTAGCTACCTAAGGCACTGGTGAGACCAGTCCTGGATTTTTGAACCTGTCCTGGAGGTCTCTTTTCTGAAAGTGATGCATAGCTAACCAAAGGTGTACAGACAAGGGCCACTAAATGCATGTCTAGACTTGGTGAAAAACCTAAGTCCAGACTTAGGCTTTCTGCCCTAAAGTTATTATTATTGATTTGCTAATCCAGGTCTATTGATATAATACTTGCATACAAGCATGTCAACCAAACCAAGCGCAAGCTCTCTACACAGCTTGCCAGTCAGAAGCCCTTAGTCAACCATAGGATCAGACACAATTTTTTCAGCCAGAAGAGTGACAAATGATTGGAATAATTTGAGCAAGGATACTGTTTCTTCAATATCAGCTAAGGTTTTTAAAAGGAGACTTGACAAAGAATGGGATTCTAAACCATCAAGATACAATTGAAAGTTCAATCACTAATTTTCTACAATTAAGAGTAATATGTTTGTGGATACACAAAGAAATTGCATTTTAGTTTGCTCCATAGTGACAATTAAGATAATATGTAAAAGAGGTTATAAATTAATCTAACATAAAATTTTCTTAGTATAATTTTATTTACAGTACTTTTGGTAATTTTGATATAATAAGAAGGGGTATATGTAAAATATTTTAAGTTTCTCTTCCTGCAAATTGTACACTCATGCCTTCAATTGTGCACCCCTGCCTACAAGGAGTACAAGTGATGTTTTTTATGTTTTATGTAAAACTGTCCATATAAAAGGCATCTGAAAATAATTCATTGTTTATTTTTAATTCTTATTCTGTATTTAATTTGTTCAAATGGGCCCGTTATAATTAGGGGGTGCCACTTGGGGGGGGGGCAACTGCTGGTCTCCGCTTAGATTTCGAAAACAAAATTTTTGTGTATTTTCAAAAAAAAACAAAAATGCCAGTGTAGATTTTGTAAAATTCCCTTTTTTATCTTCTTTTATTTTGAATCCTTGTCTCTTACCTACATTTTAATGAATAGAAGCCCTTGGTTACAAGTGTAAAAGCAATACTCCTAGACTCAAGTTTTTCAACACAATTTTTTAAATGTCATGTCCTGTATATGAAAATACCTTGTGTATACTCTAATAGCCATATTTTTGTTTTCAATAATCTTCCATGGATTCCAATTTGAAATTGAAAAAGATAAGAACGCAGAGCAGAAGAAACAGAACCATGATAAAATAGTTTAAAATCTAGTTGACGTTGAAGAGTATTTTATAGCCAACAACTAAAGAGCATAAAGAAAATGTATGCAACGATATTTGATAAGAAAATGTTAATTAGGTAAATTAAGATCCTTAATTCTTGGTATTCTTTACTAGAAAGTTTGTATTTTATGTTATTTTTTAGTTTTCTTTTCTTAGCCGAAAATTAAAAACTAGTAGAAAGGCTGTTACAAACTGAAAATCAGAATATTTCAGGAATAGAATGAAGGCTCTAAAAGCTATTTCAAAGACAAATAAGAACCATTCACCAATCAAGAAACTTAAACATTGTCCAGCCTGTTTGACGCCATTTTCCTATGGTAATTCAGACATACATTGAAGCAACCAAAATCAGTAAAATCAAAACTAAAAAGATTGTTAAGAGAACAAAAGTACTAGCATTTGAATAGTAAACAATGGAGAAAACGAAACTTGCCTAAGAAGAAAACTAGAAATGTGGTAAGTTGGTTGGTAAGAGGTTAGTAATTTTACTCTCGGCCCCAAAGAAGAGTGACTGAATAGTCAAGAAAGGAGGAAATCTAAGTTTCTGAAAAAGAAACCTACAAATTTAGCAATTAGCCAATAAGTGGTCTGTTAATTTGGCAAGAAGCCTGTAGAAACCTAGTATTTCAAAAAGAAACCTAGAAATTTGGTAATTAGCTTGATAAGAAGTTTGGTAATTTGGCAAGAAGCCTGTAGAAACCTAGTATTTCAAAAAGAAACCTAGAAATTGGTAATTAGCTTGCTAAGAAGTTTCATATTAAGAACCCTGTTAAGTAAACAAAAAGAAGAGTAACTGAATAGTAAAGAAAGGAGGAAATTAAAATTTCAAAAAAAGTAACCTAGGAATTGTGTAATTTGCTTTGTAAGAAGATTTTTAAGTCAACAAATGAAAGATCAGCTGAATAGTAAGGGAAGAAAGAAACTAACATATCTTCAAAAGAAATTACAAAATTTGGTACGTTGCTCGGTAGGTTTGGTAAGAAGATTGTTAGTCACCAAATTGAAGGGCAGTTGAATAGTAAAGTAAGGAAAGAATTGAAATATCTTAAAAAGAAAGCTAGAAATTTCTTAAGAAGTTTGGGAATTCGGTAAGAAAACTGTTAAGGTAAAAAAAGAAGAGTGACTGACTAGTAAAGAAAGGAGAAAATTAAATTTTCTAAAAAAGGAAACTAGAAATTTGGTAATTTGCTTGGTAAAAAAGTTAGTTAGTTTGGTAAGAAGACTGTTCATCAACAAAAACAAGAGTAGTTGAATAGTAAAGTAAGGAGAAAAGAGCAAGGGTGATAGCTTAGTTGTGAGGGAGGTAACAATCCTAATTGTTACAGCAGTTAATTTAGCAGTGAAATATGTAAAATAACTGCAGTGACTCACTATATGAGCTTTTAATGTTATCTTTCAGAAGTTTAATGGTGCTAACATTTATGATTTCCTATATCAAGTGGAACCAAATGGGAATTTGTAAACTGAATTTATATTGTTACACTCTTTTTACCATCTAGTTTTTTCTACTGCCTTTTTTTCGCTTATATATTTTTTTCTGCAACAAAACTAGAGAAATCAGGAGATTTCTAAAAGTTTCACATGAGGTGATAAACATACTGTTATCCTATAAAATGTTTATTTTTTTCGATTTGGACAACAGTCTACAATTGTTTTCAAATTTAATTGAAGAATTAAGATGCTATTCAAGTATTGAGAAGAAAAAACTCAAGAAATTACTAAAACAAATATATCTCTAACAATAAATATAGCTGTGCTACTGTAAAGGGATTCATATTTTTGTCATTTTTTTAAAGATAATTTGATTTAAATGTTAGACAGTGGTTTTTTCACTGATTAGTCATCTTTGAGTTCTTTAGTTTTCAATGAACCACAAATGACAGCTTTAGAGGATTTGGGGGGAAGAAGGGCTGTTATTTACTATATTTTCTATATAATCTTTTTTCCAATCTTATTATTAATTTTTATTTCTGTTTTTTTTTTTTGGGTGTTCAATATATAGTTTACATATTAGACATTAATAATATTTTTTGTTTTAATCTTATATTATTATTAATTTTTTTTTATTTTTTTTTTAGATTTTGGTTACCATCCATAGCAATTTCTGTCCTTTTCAAGTTTGGATTAGAATAAGACTGTTTCTGCTCGTATCAGGTTTTGATGTTGCTCCTTACTCTTGTATAAACAAAATTAGAACGCTATTTAATATATATATTGTTTTGTTTTTAACTGGTCTACTTTTAGTATGTCTTGATTGTAGGAATGTTTATCTTTCCATTAATAACTAAAATATTATTAACATTACTAAAATATAACTTTATTACTAAAAAATTCTAAATATATTACTAAAAT
Source organism: Artemia sp. Qi Xiang Cuo (assembly GCF_049724085.1). NCBI lineage: Eukaryota > Metazoa > Arthropoda > Branchiopoda > Anostraca > Artemiidae > Artemia > Artemia sp. Qi Xiang Cuo. The sequence continues at coordinate 13,773,029 of NC_142803.1, forward strand.
ATAATTTAAATAGTAGCTTTGATTTTAAGTGAAAATTGAGTAGAAAATTCGATTTTGAAATCTATCCATGTTATATTTTTTTAAATAACCGTCAAAGGTTAAATTTTTAAATACAAAAATAATTTTATACTGGAAAATAAACAGGAAAATTTATAAATATATAGTAACGGAAGCAAAAACAAATAACTGTAAGAAAAAAGCTGATATGTTGAGGTCAGAGCTGTATCCAGGGGGGCTACAAGACTATATTGGCACCTTTCCACCTAATAAAAATAGTGGTTGAGGTTCCAGTGATGATTTTTTACCGGACTGAACTACTGAACTGTGATCTATACAACTACTTTTGTGAAAATCAAATAGTATCTTTTAATTGTGTTCCTACTGTCTCTTGGCCTGCTATGTTGGTATATTATTCTGAAAATAGTAATCATCAACCCCATAAGCTCTTTATAGGCCACTTGTTTTCAATCCAAATGGTATTTGGGAAATATGCTGGATGTTTCAATTTTGGACTATTATATTGTAACAATACCCTCAGATCTAAAACCAATTATTTTTGAAGTTCTAAAATACTAGCTCTGGTGAAGTTTAAGTACTATTTGTGAAACATATGCTTAATGTCTTTCAGTTTTGGACATTTATATAGATATTAGCTTTAAATGCTTAACTAACAACCCGAGAAGTACTCAAATGGCAACTTCAATGAAAAACAATTATTTAATTAAATGATTATTTAAACCACTTGAAATAATCTATACTTTAATTATAATAATTTATAATTTATATAATGTATTTATTATTATTTAATATTTTAAATAATAACATTTATTTAAAAATACTATTTTAATTATTTTTTTCCATTTGATTTACATAGCGCAACATTAGTCTCAAATCTGTAACAAACAACATCATGAAATCTTAAATAAAAATTTTGGAAAAAAATTTTTTTGATGGCTAGTTACATTGATGGCTGTCACATTGAGTTACATTTGATGGCTAGTAGTTACAAGCAATTTTGAAGTTTGAATGTTAAAATATTGAATTTGCAATCACTCCAAAAAGAAAAAAAAAAATCAAATTTGCTCATGATAGGGGGGCAGGCAATGAAGCTCTGAACAGATTAGAATTAAAAAGGGTCAAACCCAACTATGTACCTTAGGCGAATTTATACTAAAATGAGTTGTCAGTAGTAGTCGCAGTAAACCTTAGAAATCGTCTTAGTTTCACAGCTTTAAAGAAAGATGAAATGACGGAGCTAATTTGGCCCTTCATTTAATTAGCTATTTGATAGATTTATATTTTTAATTATTTAATATAGTGCTTTCGCTGGATCCTTTTTAGGACTTTCAGTCACTGGTTGACAGTTTTTATAGCTAGTCCTGGTTTCTGAACATACTTCTAAGTAGTTTATTGTTTCTTAAAGCGGTGGCACTTATTAGTGGCAGTCCTGGTTTCTGAACATAAGTAGTTTATTTTTTCTTAGAGAGGTGGCACGTATTAGCAGCAGTTTTTGGTTTTGAATATGCTTCTATGTAGTTTATTTTTTCTTGGAGTGGTGGCACTTATCAGTGGCAGTCCTGGTTTCTGAATATACTTATATGGATTTTATTTTTTCTTGGAGTGGTGGCACGTATCAGTGGCAGTCCTGGTTTCTGAACATACTTATAAGTAGTTTTTTTTTCTTGGAGTGTTGGCAACCCCAGTTGGGCTTCAAAACTCTTCAGATTTATCTGGTTTTGAAGTTATTTATTGGAGAGTGAAAGCATGTCCAAATTTCCCTATTATATTTTATGTATATCGTAATGCACTTTATATTTTTCATAGTATATTTTATAACTTACAGCTTAGCAATAGACCCGCGCTGTTTGACCTGAGAGTGTTTTCGCCTCGGACTGGAGTTGTTCTAATTTTGGCTAATTAAATTTATTCTGTGATCCAGCTGGTCGAATCTTAGGTTACTTTATTATTTTCTTGCGTTTATTATCCTTTCAGTTCTTTAATTATAGTTAAAATTATTATTTTATCGCCAAACTTTTGACTATTATCTAAATCTTGCTCGGATGTAGTTTTGGATGATAGTTTGATTAAACGATGTATCGATATTTTTACTTGTCGATAATCGATATATCGATTTCGGTATTTATGATCACTTTTTTCTTTGAAGTTAAGTAGTTTAATTTTTCTACGAGCTATGGCAACCCCAGGTGCGGTTTAAGAAGCTACTTGTTCTTTTAAAAACTCTTTATCTGTAAAAATAACCTGGAAAATTTCTAAGCAAATATACAATTCAATATACACCTCCCCCCTTATCCAGGTGTGATGTATACAATTTTTCACCTTGTAACCCCCTGCTTACTATGCTATATAACACCAATTCTGTAACTGATTTTTTCTAGATAATGATACTACTATTACTAACAACTCACCAAAGTGCCTGAGACCAACACAGCTGTGCACCTTACTCCTCCTTCCCAACTGAGGCAGAAACAAACAATTGTAGTTAGAAGAGGCAGCAGATTCTCGAATCATCTTATTTTCCAATAACTATATATAAAAAATGGGACAACAAGTTTTTATATAATTATATATCGCTTTATTTTTTTTTTTTTTGTAAAAAAAGTTTATATTGAAAAACAAAACTTAGTCTACTTAACATAGTATATATAATTGAGAGTCTTGAAGCCAACCAAAAGTTAAACTGAATTTCATAAAGTGCTGCTACAGATGGTATGAAGCGAGTATTACCAGTTTCTCAACAGCACTGTATATAAATAAAAGAACAGTAAGATCATGGGTGAGTGATTTTTGGCGCTACATCTTCGGCGTATACAAAGAGCTCCTCCTATTTAATCTATCATTAGTGGGTCAGTGTTCAGTGCTGAAGCCAAGTTTTACATTCAAGAGAAATCTGAATTGTTTACCCGCGAATTAACTAATGTCGCGTGTGTTTATAGTTGTTTAAATGTTATCCGGAGCACATGCGTCTCGGTTTGGCTTTGTATAATGGTTCTAATAGGGAATGATTGTACTGTATTATATCTATATACAGTGCTCCACAGAGTGGAGATTAGATCCGTCAGTTGGTTTTTGGATGCTCACGGGAGAGTACTCGGTTTTGGCCTAAAGACAAGTAACCATGCATCATTATTATATTATATGTAGTCAATATGTTTCATTAAAATAGATGGCTTTTTACCTCCACTCTGAACTTGCGATAAAAAAAAGTTGAGAAATATAAAAAGAAATGTCAAAAGGCTTGTCTCCAATAGCGCTGAAAGGTGAAAAGTAATTTTTTTCTGGTATCTGGAAAGGACTAAATTTACTGAGAATAAAAATGAATGTGTGGGGTAGCCCTCCACTGTTTTAGTCCTTTATTAGGAAGCATATATTTTTTTTGATAATTTGGTTTGATTTATTAATTAATTAATTCTAATTAACTCTTCATAATCTTTTCTTATTAATGTGATTTATAACTAATCCTTTTAGTATTTTAATTCCCATTTTTAGTCATTTTTGTTATTATTTTGTAGAGGTGTACATAAACCTTTCTCTCTCTTTTCATTTCTTTTTCTGTCTTTCAGCTGCTCAATTATATTGGTTAGAACACTTGTTTATCTACTTTAAATTCCTGATTTTTTTTTTCTTTTTTAGGTTATTGCCTGTTTGTTCTGCAAGCAAAAATCAAATTTCCATTTAGAAAGAGATCTACCAGAAATTGCCATCGAAAGAAAAGAATCAATTAAGAAAAAAGAAATTAATATTAAAGCTAAATCAGAGATGGTGACTGGTGTAACCAATGTTGGCTGCTATTTTAGAAAAAATGATATGTTTCTTAATGATGAAAGGAAAGAAGAACGCATGAATGCAAAGAAGAATGCAAGGAAAAATGAAAAGTTAAAAAGTATCTTAAAAGGAGCAGGGGAATTAAAGAACTCATCGCGAATGAGGTTTCTAACTGGTCTTTAAAGCTTCATATTCAAGCTTTGGGGGGAATTTCCCCTCAAATTTGTTGTGAGGAGCCTCGTTCGAAAATTTGTCCCCTAAAATTGTCCTCTTTTACTTTTCCACTTCCTTCATGGAATATAGTTCTCCAATATTCTCCCCCTCCACTAGGTCTGGACCTCTATTAATATTTTTTTAATGTATAATTGAGATCTGAAAGTGAGAATACATTTTTTGTATTGTTTTGATTATCTTTATCACTACAAACGCCCAGACCTATATAATCCTGAAACCATGAGAAATATAGACTTTTCGTATTTGAGTTATGGATGCACAGAGAAGGGGGCCCCAAAAGTAAGTCCCGTGGCTAAATTTTTGCCAAGATCTATAAGCTACCTTAAGTGTTCTTGGAATACGCTAATTAGCATGTTAAGGTAAGATAGGGCTTCGAAAATATTGAGCAAGTGAATTGGTATTGACTGGAAATATGTTTTTTGCAGTCACAGCTTGTAAATCAAGATCTAGATTATAGATTTTAAGTGTCCAATACGAATTACGCCAATTTTGTGTCTGCTAGTTGGAATTTGATGGTTTCCAGTCTATTGCAGAAAAACATCCCTAAAGATTGCTGTTTTCCATGTAGTACATGTTGATTTTACCTGTTAAATTTATCGATCGAATAATAAACAATAACAGGCTTTTCCCTGTGATGGTCAGTACCCAGTCCCCCCACCCTCTTTCCCCATAGGCATCGGGGCAAAATTTCGAGATAGCTATTTTGTTCAAAATAGTTAAAAGGCAAAATCATTATGCTTCCGGGGTTTACCTCCCCCCTACCCTCCCACAGTCCCCTGGGGCAAGGACAGTGAACTATGCAGGGATGATGGTATGAATCAATGGTCATAGGAGAGCTAGAGAAAGATCATTTGAATAGAAATCGAAAGTTCTATTGCTCTTTTTAAGTGATCAAAAAGACTGAAAGATTGGAGAAAAACTAGCGCTCCTCCCACGCAAATTTCTCTTAAGAACATCCTATTAAAATATTTTTTTTATTAAAATATCCATAGTATTTTTTATATAATTCATATAAAAATGTTGAAAAACTAAACTAGTAAAAAAAATATTATGATGCAAAATTTGACTAACGTACTACAATAATCTACCTCGGGATCCTTGGATTAGAATTTGGATGTCCTGTCCATTGTACAAGCAGGCTTGTTAACACTAATAACACAACTTTCAACATCCCTTCTTCATGGGAAAGAGTGAAAGCATTTTAATCTATAAGGCTTTGCTCGTCTTGATCGTCGAGGGTTATTTTCTTCAGACAGATTGAAGATGCTATTGATTATGACAGAAAAAGAGTCAGAATTTGTCTGTTCGGTTCAAGTTCAAGTTCTTTATTAATCAATAAAAAAAATTTTTGACAAAACTATCAAATTAATTACCCTTAATGAGAATAACTCGTGTGTGGGTTTATATACACTCAACAATAAATAACAAATACTATCTCCAGATACCGGAATAAAAAGATTACTCTTCAACTCTCCGTATGGTAACAACAAACAAAATCCGCAAAAAATCTAAATAATCAAATAAAGTGAAATGAGGAGCATCCACTCCAGAAAATAAATCAAATTAATAATTACTGATTAGGTGATTCATTAATCCAATTTTATTATTAACCAACGAATTATTCAAATCTATAAAACTACGAAATTTGTTCCAATTATATATAATGCTATACCGTGGTGAAAAACCAGACCTTTCAGATTTTATTAAAGCCTGACGAACTACAGAACTGCCACAGGTCAAATATGCATGTAAAACCTGATTATAATCTTGAAAAAATTTATTATGCAAATAAAAATACTCAGACAAAAGACCTTGATCGTGTTTAATCATATAAAGAACAGAATGGAAAGAAGAGAAAAGGTCCAGTGAAACAATATTTAAAATTTGATACTTTTTGTTGACGATTTACCAGGGTAAGAAAACGGGCTAGGCAGGCAATTTTTCAATAGACGCAGAGCTTTATTTTGTTCCCTCTGAAGAAGAAGAATATGAGTTTCAAAAGTATTCAAAAAAAATAATGGGACAATAATTTATATATGAATGCACTAGAGATTGATAAAGAGATTTCAGGACAAAAACGGCAGAAGAAATTTCAGAAGATTCATCATACAATTTTCAGATTCTGGACCTCACATGAAGAGAAATAGGTCTAGCAAAGTAGTTTTTAAAGTACAACCAAACAAAGCAAAAATTACGTGGGGAAAAACATTGATTCCTTCAGCTATTGACCTAACTTGCAACTCCAGAATCCGGTAGCCGCTCAGATATCGCGTTTCAAACCTGTGCGATTGATTCTATTCGTAGCGCTGCACAAATGGCGTTGGGGTAGGTGTGGGATATGAGGACATAGTTTGGAGTAAGTATCCTATTTAATTTTTAAACTAGTGCATAGATGATTATAAAGTTGCAAATTACAAACTCTGAAGGAAATAGGTGAAAGTTTTAAAGCGAGCCAAGCCGCCAGAGGCCAACACAGCTACGCACGCTCCCCCTCCATCCCAATCTATTCAAAGCCTCCCTCTTTACACCCTCCCAGGAAGTTCCCATTTCCTTTAAATCTTTCTTTATGACCTCCTCTCACCCCAGACGAGGATGACCTGCTTTTTGTTTAGCCCTAGACAGTTGGCCGAAAAGAACAATCTGTCATCCTCACACCGTGACCTAGCCACCTCAACCTTTCTTCCATTATAGCCCTAGAGAGCGGTATTGAATCATATTTTTCGTGCAGCCTATTGTTTGAAATACGGTCAGTCATCCGGGTACCCAGAACAATCCTTAAGCAATTTCTCTGGAAAACATCTAGCAAATCTTCATTTGCTTTTTGGAGCGCCCATGCTTCAGAGCCATATTTGGCCACTGTCATCACTGTAGCTTCTAATATTCTAATCTCGGTTTGTAGACTATCTTCCTATTCTTCTAAATTTTTTTTAACTGTGAAAAAACACCCTGAGCCTTGGCTATTCTACTTTTAACATCTTCACTGCTCCCGCCATCTTTACTAATAACACTACCCAGTCAAGTGATGCTGCCAACCTGATCAATCTTTTCTTTACCCAACGTCACCTTTTCATATTCACTCATTCCTAGCCTTAGTGACTTAGTCTTCTTAACATTAATTTTTAAACCTATTCTAGCACCCTGAACTCGCAAAACCTGTAATAGCTCATTCATTTTGCTCGCAATTCCATCTAAGAGGCTTAAATCATCAGCATAATTTAAGTCCAGGAGACTTTTTCCTCTCCATTTGATTTCATGGTCTCCCATTGCCTTTCCTGTGCTCCTTAAGACAAAGTCCATCAAAATAATCCATATAAAGGGGGATAGAACACAACCCTGCTTAACTCCTGATTAAAAAAAAAAAAACAGTTGCTATTCTCATTTCCTACCTTAAGCGCAGCAGTGTTATTCTCGTACATAGCACTAATCACTTTAATGTATTTGTCTGGTATACCCACAGTATATAAACATTAGACAGTATGATCGTTCTCTATCTCTCTCATTATAAAAACCAGGACCGAGGTGCGAGTGCTCCGGAGAACGTAAAAACATAAGCGACATTAGATCTTTTCACGGGTAGACAAGTCAGATTTCTCTTGAACGCGAAACTTGACTTCCACGTTGGAACACTAAATTTTAAAGAAACTAATTTTAAATTAGTTTTAAAGAAACTAATTTTAAATTAATTTATTCCAATACATAAATGAAAATCGGTAATTAGTAGTGCAATGTTATTATTAGACGTTTTTAGGAATTACAAGGAGGCTGCAAAGTCTAGAGTTGGGTTCAAAGGCATTTTGAGGAAGTTTCTGCCAAAATACGTTTTCCAGGGTAATCGGACGGCTGGTGGCAGATCAAATGAGAAGAGCTGTTTTTACGTGCTAATGAAAGAGTATATGGGAGAAGCTGTTTGTTCGCACTGAGAATGAAGAGCCAGAAATCATCTGGGGTATAAACTTACTGCTGATTATCTTTATACAGTGGGTATACCACACAAGGATAAAACCTTTACCGAAGCTCTTCTATCAACAGAATCGAACGCTTGCTAATAATCTATAAAACTGAGGACCAAAGGTGTTTGACAACTCAGGCACTTCTCAGTAATTAACCTAAGAGTGAAAATTTGGTCGACATATCATCATTCCTAAATGTACTTTGCTTCAGGAATGATTTACTTGTCAAGGTACGGAATTTCGCTAGTTCCGTAATATGATACTACTAGCGGCACTGCTTCCTCCATTGTAAAACTGAGGAGAAGCTGGATTTTCGGATCCGTGTCAAAGCAGGTATATTATTGAACTTTCAATATTGTGCAGAGATAATACCAATCACAGCATCTCGTAGTACAAACCTTTGAAGGGTAAATGGACGAACATCGTGAATGATTTACAAGTAAAAATGCGGAATCTAACTAATTTCGTAGTGCTATTGCAACTCTTTGCTACACTGTGAAATTATTTACAAGTTTTACAAGGAGGTATGAAAAGTGAATAAAATAGCTAAATTTTAGTATAGATGGCATCTCCTTTTGTGATTTTTCAAGATATTAATAGATATGCAAATTTAGTTTTACACAATCCTAAAATAATGAGATTTAGTAGATGTTACTCAAAATTTATAGTACTTACAAAGTAATTGGTTGTAAATTTACTAATTTTGTCTTATTTTAACTAAGATTTCTGCTAAATTTACAAAATAGCTGTTTATAAACAATAATTTTTCCAATTTTAGTTCATTTTATCCAATAATATGTTATAAATTTCCCAGATTTTTCTAAATTTCACTTTGTTTTTGTTTTTCCTTGGTGAATTTCAGTAGAAAATTTGGCAATTTTAATATTCCTTTTCTCTATGCTCACTAAATTTTTGTTTTTCCTTGATGAATTTCAGTAGTAAACTTGGCACTTTTATTATTCCTTTTCTGTATGCTCACTAAATTTTTGTTTTTCAGTGATGAATTTCAGTAGTAAACTTGGCAATTTTAACATTCCTTTTCTGTATGCTCACTGAATTTTTGTTTTTTCAGTGATGAACTTCAGTAGTAAACTTGGCAATTTTACTATTCCTTTTCTGCATGTTCATTAAATTTTTTTTTCCTTGATGAATTTCAGTGGTAAACTTGGCAATTTTACTATTCCTTTTCTGTATGTTCACTAAATTTTGTTTTTCCTTGATGAATTTCAGTAGTAAACTTGGCAATTTTACTATTCCTTTTCTATATGTTCATTAAATTTTTGTTTTTCCTTGATGAATTTCAGTAGTAAACTTAGCAATTTTAATATTCCTTTTCTCTATGTTCACTAATTTTTTTTTCCTTGATGAATTTCAGTTGTAAACTTGGCAATTTTACTATTCCTTTTCTGTATGTTCACTAAATTTTGTTTTTCCTTGATGAATTTCAGTAGTAAACTTGGCAATTTTACTATTCCTTTTCTATATGTTTATTAAATTTTAGTTTTTCCTTGATGAATTTCCGTAGTAAACTGGGCAATTTTACTATTCCTTTTCTCTATGCTCACTAAATTTTTGTTTTTCCTTGATGAATTTCAGTAGTAAACTTGGCACTTTAATTATTCCTTTTCTGTATGCTCACTAAATTTTTGTTTTTCAGTGCTGAATTTCAGCAGTAAACTTGGCAATTTTAACATTCCTTTTCTGTATGCTCACTGAATTTTTGTTTTTTCAGTGATGAACTTCAGTAGTAAACTTGGCAATTTTACTATTCCTTTTCTGCATGTTCATTAAATTTTTTTTTCCTTGATGAATTTCAGTGGTAAACTTGGCAATTTTAATATTCCTTTTCTGTATGTTCACTAAATTTTGTTTTTCCTTGATGAATTTCTGTAGTAAACTTGGCAATTTTACTATTCCTTTTCTATATGTTCATTAAATTTTTGTTTTTCCTTTATGAATTTCAGTAGTAAACTTAGCAATTTTACTATTCCTTTTCTGTATGTTCACTAATTTTTTTTTCCTTGATGAATTTAAGTTGTAAACTTGTCAATTTTACTATTCATTTTCTGTATGTTCACTAAATTTTGTTTTTCCTTGATGAATTTCAGTAGTAAACTTGGCAATTTTACTATTCCTTTTCTATATGTTTATTAAATTTTAGTTTTTCCTTGATGAATTTCCGTAGTAAACTGGGCAATTTTACTATTCCTTTTCTGTATGTTCACTAAATTTTTGTTTTTCCTTGATGAATTTCAGTAGTAAACTTGGCAATTTGCTATTCCTTTTCTGTATGTTCACTAATTTTTTGTTTTTTCTTAATGAATTTCAGTAGTAAACTTTGCAATACTACTTTTCCTTTTCTGTATGTTGACTTTCTTCTGACTCAGAAGAGTCTGTTGACTCTTCTGTATGTTGTTTTTTTCAGTGATGAATTTCAGTATTAAACTTGGCAATTTTAACATTCCTTTTCTATGCTCACTGAATTTTTGTTTTTTCAGTGATGAACTTCAGTAGTAAACTTGGCAATTTTACTTTTCCTTTTCTGCATGTTCATTAAATTTTTTTTTCCTTGATGAATTTCAGTGGTAAACTTGGCAATTTTACTATTCCTTTTCTGTATGTTCACTAAATTTTCATTTTCCTTGATGAATTTCAGTAGTAAACTTGGCAATTTTACTATTCCTTTTCTATATGTTAATTAAATTTTTGTTTTTCCTTGATGAATTTCAGTAGTAAACTTAGCAATTTTACTATTCCTTTTCTGTATGTTCACTAATTTTTTTTTTCCTTGATGAATTTCAGTTGTAAACTTGGCAATTTTACTATTCCTTTTCTGTATGTTCACTAAATTTTTTTTTTCCTTGATGAATTTCAGTAGTAAACTTGGCAACTTTACTATTCCTTTTCTATATGTTTATTAAATTTTTGTTTTTTCTTGATGAATTTCCGTAGTAAACTTGGCAATTTTACTATTCCTTTTCTGTATGTTCACTAAATTTTTGTTTTTCCTTGATGAATTTCAGTAGTTAACTTGGCAATTTGCTATTCCTTTTCTGTATGTTCACTAAATTTTTGTTTTTTCTTAATGAATTTCAGTAGTAAACTTTGCAATACTACTTTTCCTTTTCTGTATGTTGACTAAATTTTGTTTTTCCTTGATGAATTTCAGTAGTAAACTTGGCAATTTTACTATTCCTTTTCTATATGTTCATTAAATTTTTTTTTTCTTTGCTGAATTTCAGTAGTAAACTTGGCAATTTTACTATTCCTTTTCTGTATGTTCACTAAATTTTGGTTTTTCCTTGATAATTTCAGTAGTAAACTTGGCAATTTTACTATTCCTTTTCTGTATGTTCACTAAATTTTGGTTTTTCCTTGATGAATTTCAGTAGTAAACTTGGTAATTTACTATTCCTTTTCTGTATGTTCACTAAATTTTTGTTTTTTCATAATGAATTTTAGTAGTAAGCATTGCAATACTACTTTTCCCTTTCTGTATGTTGACTAAATTTTTATTTTTCCTTGGTGAATTTCAGTAGTAAACTTGGCAATTTTACTATTCCTTTTCTATATGTTCATTAAAATTTTGTTTTTCCTTGATGAATATCAGTAGTAAACTTGGCAATTTTACTATTCCTTTTCTTTATGTTCACTAAATTTTTGTTTTCCTTGATGAATTTCTGTAGTAAACTTGGCAATTTTACTATTCCTTTTCTATATGTTCATTAAATTTTTGTTTTTCCTTGATGAATTTCAGTAGTAAACTTAGCAATTTTACTATTCCTTTTCTCTATGTTCACTAAATGTTTTTTTCCTTGATGAATTTCAGTTGTAAACTTGGCAATTTTACTATTCCTTTTCTGTATGTTCACTAAATTTTGTTTTTCCTTGATGAATTTCAGTAGTAAACTTGGCAATTTACTATTCCTTTTCTGTATGTTCACTAAATTTTTGTTTTTTCTTAATGAATTTCAGTAGTAAACTTTGCAATACTACTTTTCCTTTTCTGTATGTTGACTAAATTTTGTTTTTCCTTGATGAATTTCAGTAGTAAACTTGGCAATTTTACTATTCCTTTTCTATATGTTCATTAAATTTTTGTTCTTTGCTGAATTTCAGTGGTAAACTTGGCAATTTTACTATTCCTTTTCTGTATGTTCACTAAATTTTGGTTTTTCCTTGATAAATTTCAGTAGTAAACTTGGCAATTTTAATATTCCTTTTCTGTTTGTTCACTATATTTTTGTTTTTCCTTGATGAATTTCAGTAGTAAACTTGGCAATTTACTATTCCTTTTCTGTATGTTCACTAAATTTTTGTTTTTCCTTAATGAATTTCAGTAGTAAACATTGCAATACTACTTTTCCTTTTCTGTATGTTGACTAAATTTTTATTTTTCCTTGATGAATTTCGAGTAGTAAACTTTGAAATTTTGCTATTCCTTTTCTATATGTTCATTAAATTTTTGTTTTTCCTTGATGAATTTCAGTAGTAAACTTGGCAATTTTACTATTCCTTTTCTGTATGTTCATTAAATTTTTGTTTTTCCTTGATGAATTTCTGTAGTAAACTTGGCAATTTACTATTCCTTTTCTGTATGTTCACTAAATTTTTGTTTTTCCTTAATGAATTTCAGTAGTAAACTTTGCAATAGTACTCTTCCTTTTCTGTATGTTGACTAAGTTTTAATTTTTCCTTGATGAATTTCAATAGTAAACTTGGCAATTTTACTATTACTTTTCTATATGTTCATTAAATTTTTGTTTTTCCTTGATGAATTTCAGTAGTAAACTTGGCAATTTTACTATTCCTTTTCTGTATGTTCACTAAATTTTTGTTTTTCCTTGATGAATTTCAGTAGTCAACTTGGTAATTTACTATTCCTTTTCTGTATGTTCACTAAATTTTTGTTGTTCCTTAATGAATTTCAGTAGTAAACTTTGCAATACTACTTTTACTTTTCTGTATGTTGACTAAATTTTTATTTTTACTTGATGAATTTCAGTAGTAAACTTGGCAATTTTACTATTCCTTTCCTATATGTTCATTAAATTTTGGTTTTTCCTTGGTGAATTTCAGTCGTAAACTTGGCAATTTTACTATTCCTTTTCTGTATGTTCACTAAATTTTTGTTTTTCCTTGATGAACTTCAGTAGTGAGCTTGGCAATTTACTATTCCTTTTTTGTATTTTCACTAAATTTTTGTTTTTGCTTAATGAATTTTAGTAGTAAACTTTGCATTACTACTTTTCCTTTTCTGTATGTTGACTAAATTTTTATTTTTCCTTGACGAATTTCAGTAGTAAACTTGGCAATTTTACAATTCCTTTTCTATATGTTCATTAATTTTTTTTTCCTTGATGAATTTCAGTAGCAAACTTGGCAATTTTACTATTCCTTTTCTGTATGTTCACTAAATTTTTGTATTTCCTTGATGAATTTCAGCAGTAAACTTGGCAATTTTACTATTCTTTTTCTATATGTTCATTAAATTTTTGTTTTTCCTTGATGAATTTCAGTATTAAACTTGGCGCTTTTACTATTCCTTTTCTGTATGTTCACTAAATTTTTGTTTTTCCTTGATGAATTTCAGTAGTAAACTTGGCAATTTTACTATTCTTTTTCTGTATGTTCACTAAATTTTGTTTTTCCTTGATGAATTTCAGGAGTAAACTTGGCAATTTTATTATTCCTTTTCTATATGTTCATTAAATTTTTATTTTTCCTTGATGAATTTCAGTAGTAAACTTGGAAATTTTACAATTCCTTTTCTGTATATTCATTAATTTTTTTTCCTTGATGAATTTCAGTAGTAAACTTGGCAATTTTACATTTCCTTTTCTGTAGGTTCATTAATTTTTTTTTCTTGATGAATTTCAGCAGTAAATTTGGCAATTTTACAATTCCTTTTCTGTATATTCACTAAATTTTGTTTTTCCTTGATGAATTTCAGTTGTAAACTTGGCATTTTTACTATTCCTTTTCTTTGTGTTCATTAATTTTTTTTTCTTGATGAATTTCAGTAGTAAACTTGGCAATTTTACAATTCCTCTTCTGTATGTTCATTATTTTTTTTTTTCTCTGATGTATTTCAGTCGTAAAATTGGCAATTTTACAATTCCTTTTCTGTATTTTCACTAAATTTTGTTTTTCCCTGATGAATTTCAGTAGTAAACTTGACAATTTTACTATTCCTTTCCTGTATGTTCATTAAATTTTTTTTCCTTGATGAATTTCAATAGTAAACTTGGCAATTTTACAATTCCTTTTCTATATGTTCATTAATTTTTTTTCCTTGATGAATTTCAGTAGTAAAATTGGCAATTTTACAATTCGTTTTCTGTATGTTCACTAAATTTTGTTTTTCTTTGATGAATTTCAGTAGCAAACTTGGCAATTTTACTATTCCTTTTTTGTATGTTCACTAAATTTTTGTTTTTCCTTGATGAATTTCAGTAGTAAACTTGGCAATTTTACTATTCCTTTCTATATGTTCATTAAATTTTTGTTTTTCCTTGATGAATTTCAGTGGTAAACTTGGCAATTTCACTATTCCTTTTCTATATGTTCATTAAATTTTTGTCTTTCCTTGATGAATTTCAGTAGTAAACTTGGCAATTTTACAATTCCTTTTCTGTACGTTCATTAATTTTTTTTTCCTTGATGAATTTCAGTAGTAAACTTGGTAATTTTACAATTCCTTTTCCATATTTTCTTAATTTTTTTTTCTTGAGAAATTTCAGTACTAAACTTGGCAATTTTACAATTCCTTTTCTGTATGTTCACTAAATTTTGTTTTTCCTTGATGAATTTCAGTAGTAAACTTGGCAATTTTACTATTCCTTTTCGGTATGTTCAATAATTTTTTTCCTTGATGAATTTCAGTAGTAAACTTGGCAATTTTACAATTCCTTTTCTGTATGTTCATTAATTTTTTTTTCCTTGATGAATTTCAGTAGTAAACTTGGCAATTTTACTATTCCTTTTCTATATGTTCATTAAATTTTTGTTTAGCCTTGATGAATATCAGTAGTAAACTTTGCAGTACTTCTTTTTCTTTTCTGTATGTTGACTAAATTTTTATTTTTCCTTGATGAATTTCAGTAGTAAACTTGCAATTTTACTATTCCTTTTCTATATGTTCATTAAATTTTGGTTTTTCCTTGAAGAATTTCAGTAGTAAACTTGGCAATTTTACTATTCCTTTTCTGTGTGTTCACTAAATTTATATTTTTCCTTGATGAACTTTAGTAGTAAACTTTGCAATTTACTATTTTTTTTTCTGTATGTTCACTAAATTTTTGTTTTTCCTTAATGAATTTCAGTAGTAAACTTTGCAGTACTACTTTTCCTTTTATGTATGTTGACTAAATTTTTATTTTTCCTTGATGAATTTCAGTAGTAAACTTGGCAATTTTACTTTTCCTTTCCTGTATGTTCATTAAATTTTGGTTTTTCCTTGGTGAATTTCAGTAGTACACTTGGCAATTTTACTATTCCTTTTCTGTATGTTCACTAAATTTTTGTTTTTCCTTGATGAACTTCAGTAGTGAGCTTGGCAATTTACTATTCCTTTTCTGTATTTTCACTAAATTTTTGTTTTTGCTTAATGAATTTCAGTAGTAAACTTTGCAATGCTACTTTTCCTTTTCTGTATGTTGACTAAATTTTCGTTTTTCCTTGATGAATTTCAGTAGTAAACTTGGCAATTTTACAATTCTTTTTCTATATGTTCATTAATTTTTTTTTCCTTGATGAATTACAGTAGCAAACTTGGCAATTTTACTATTCCTTTTCTGTATGTTCTCTAAATTTTTGTATTTCCTTGATGAATTTCAGCAGTAAACTTGGCAAATTTACTATTCTTTTTCTATATGTTCATTAAATTTTTGTTTTTCCTTGATGAATTGCAGTATTAAACTTGGCACTTTTACTATTCCTTTTCTGTATGTTCACTAAATTTTGTTTTTTCTTGATGAAGTTCATTAGTAAATTTGGCAATTTTACTGTTCCTTTTCTGTATTTTCTCTAAATTTTGTTTTTCCTTGATGAATTTCAGTAGTAAACTTGGCAATTTTACTATTCCTATTCTATATGTTCATTAAATTTTTATTTTTCCTTGATAAATTTCAGTAGTAAACTTGGAAATTTTACAATTCCTTTTCTGTATGTTCATTATTTTTTTTTCCTTGATGAATTTCAGTAGTAAACTTGGCAATTTTACAATTCCTTTTCTGTAGGTTCATTAATTTTTTTCCTTGATGAATTTCAGCAGTAAACTTGACAATTTTACGATTCTTTTTCTGTATGTTCACTAAATTTTGTTTTTCCTTGATGAATTTCTGTTGTAAACTTGGCAATTTTACTATTCCTTTCTTAAATTCAGTTCCGATTTTTCTCAAAGAGATGAAAAAATTTAAAGTTCTGTTCCAAATTTTTCATAGAAAATAGGAAATGAAGATAAGGAGCTCCACTTTAATTCTTAGTTTTCTCGAAGAAGTGCAAAATGTTCAAGTTCTCTTCCGAATTTTCTTAAAGAAGAGAAAAAAGTTTGCTCAATTCTGAAATTTACCAATGAAAATGAAAAAGCTTCCATTTCAGTTCTTAATTCCTCAAAGACATAAAAAATCTTAAGTTCTGTTCTAAGTTTTTCATAGAAAATAGAAAAGTTATACTTGGATCGTGAATATTCTTCATGCAGATAAGGAGCTCCACCTTCCATTTCAGTTCTTAATTTCTCAAAGACATAAAAAATTTAAAGTTCTGTTCTAAATTTTTTCTTAGAAGATAGGAAAAGTTATACTATGATTGTGTTTATTTTCCATGAAGATAAAAAGTTTCACTTTATTTCTAATATTTCTTAAATTCAGTTCCGATTTTTCACAAAGAGATGAAAAAATTTAAAGTTATGTTCCAAATTTTTAATAGAAGAAAGAAAAAGTTATACATTGAACGTGAACATTCACCATGAAGATAAAAAGTTCCTCTTTAATTCTAAATTTTCTCAATGAAGTGAAAAATGTTCAAGTTCTCTTCTAATTTTGAAATAAATTTTAGCTCCT
This sequence comes from Artemia sp. Qi Xiang Cuo, assembly GCF_049724085.1. Taxonomy (NCBI): domain Eukaryota; kingdom Metazoa; phylum Arthropoda; class Branchiopoda; order Anostraca; family Artemiidae; genus Artemia; species Artemia sp. Qi Xiang Cuo. Next base: position 13,790,058 of record NC_142803.1, read on the forward strand.
TTGTCTTATGGATTTACCCCTCAAATTTCTAAATTACAAAATGAGTACCTCGTTCTATTATAAAAGACAATCATTCCAGCTCGTTCATCTAACATCCAAAACAATAGTTTAGGTTAGGTATAAATAAATATTAAAGAATAAATAGAAACATTTCTCCAGGTTTAAGTTAGGTTAGGTTAACTTATCATGAGCAAAGGCGACCTGGGGGGATTTTCGGGTGAGTATGGTTAGGTTAGGCTTGATTAAGTCAGGTTAGGTTAAGTTAGGTTAGCCTAAGTACGCGTGCGTAAGTAGGCTAACCTAACTTAACCTAACCTGACTTAATCAAGAATTTTTATTTTCTCTGGAAAATATTCACATTCATAGTATAACTTTTCTTATCTTCTACACTAAAATTTAGAACATTATTTGAAATTTGTTTATGTCTTTGGGAAAAATCTCAGAATTAAAGTGGAGCTCTTATCTTCATAGTGAAATATTCACGATCAATGTGTAACTTTTTATGTCTTTTACAAAAAAATTGGATGAAAACTTTAAATTTATGTCTTTGGGGAAAAATCTGAATTGAAACCTTTTTATATTATTTGGAAAAAGAGAATTGAACAATAAATATGTTCATTTTTATTGAGAAAATTCAAAAGAGAAGGGGAACTTTTCTTCACTTCGTTGAGAAAATTTAAAATTGAATTACAACTTTGTCTTTCGGGAAAATATTCAAACTGGAGTTTTTTATCTTTCTGGAAAATATTCACATTCATAGTATTACTTTTCCTATCTTCTGCACTAAAATTTAGAACATTACTTTAAATTTGTTTGCGTCTTTGGGAAAAATCTCAGAATTAAATTGGAGCTCTTATCTTCATAGTGAAATATTCACGATCAATATGTAACTTTTTATATCTTCTATAAAAACTTTACAGAACTTTAAATTTTATATGTCTTTGAGAAATTAAGAACTGAAGAGAACCTTTTTATTTTCTCAGGAAAAAATAGGAATTAATCTGTAATATATTTCTTTTTCCTTTCTAAAATTAGGTGTTTAGAAATAAAAGAAGTTGAAAAGTAATGTATGACTTCTCTGTCATGCTGAATCTAAAAAATGTAATTTCAGAGAAATTCTTTAACCTTTTAGGGTTAACTTGCCTTTTTAGGGATGAGCATTTGAGGTTCTCCTACATTCTGAACCTGAAATTGTGTTCCCTGACATGCTGAATCTGAAAGTGTGATTTCAGAAAAATTCTTTAACCTTTTAGAGTTCTCTTGCTGAACCTGAAATTGTCTTCCCTGACATGCTGAATCTGAAAGTGTTATTTCAGAAAAATTCTTTAACCGTTTAGGGTTAACTTACCTTTTTAGGGATGAGCATTTAGGGTTCTCCTACATTCCGAACCTGAAAGTGTGTTCCCTGACATGCTGAATCTGAAAGTGAGGTTTCAGAAAAATTCTTTAACCTTTTAGGGTTAACTTACCTTTTTAGGGATGACCATTTAGGGCTCTCCTACATGCTGAACCTGAACGTGTTCCCTGACATGCTGAATCTGAAAGTGTGATTTTAGAAAAATTCTTTAGCCTTTTAGGGTTAACTGACCTTTTTAGGGGTGACTACTTAGGGTTCTCCAACATGGTGAACTTGAAAGTGTGTTACCTGGCATGTTGAATCTGACAGTATAATTTTCATGGCGATGAACTATTCTAAAGAATAAAACAGCTGAGGCTTAAGATATTTATTGCTTAAACATATTTAAAAACATTTGAAAAAATACAAAATGATATATAAAAAAAAGCTTAATCCATTTGATATGAGGAGGAGCGAGAGTTTGGGTCTTTGGATATCTGATGCATTTTTCCATGTCAGGTATCTTTTCCGGTACCCATTCAGCGAAATATCTAACTTCATCTTCCGGGTCATGTACTGAATGCAGGTATTTCTCCCACTTGAAGTCTTCTAAATTGAATAATGCTATCTTTTTATCACATTTTTCTAGTAAGAGTTCATCAGTTGGCACGTTTCCCTTAACATAAACAGCTTGCACACCAAAAAAAACTGCATATTTCCTGAATTTCCTCTTGTAGATGTTTTATTTCATAGCCATTTTCATTATGTGGTCTTATGGTTTTAACGTAAGAGCCGTTTCGATTTATAAAATTTAGTGTTGGACTCCATCTGTTTTTCTCGTACTTATACATATTGTATCTGATGTTCCATTCATAGCTATGAATTTTACGCCGTTGATTGTCTATGTGTAAGAAAGCTGCTTTGAAAATGATGCCAGTTGAGGAATATTTCAGACCAATATATTCTGCGTCAATCACGCCAAACATTATTATATCTGAAAAAGGGCTTAAATTAAATAAATATGTAATGTTTCTGAAACTCCAACAAATACAGCTCACTTTCTTAGAATAAATCATTTTCACTTAAGGAGGTTGGATACATTAAATCTAAACTTAAAAACTACTGCTTTGCACAACGAAAAATAAATTGTAAATATAACAATGGAAAAAAAAGTTAATGTTAAATTGTTGACCAAAAACTGCCCTCTGTCCCTTAAAGACACTTCCTCCTCCCCTGGAGTCCTCTTCACCATAACAATAATTTTATCTAGAAAGCATTTTACGCAAAGAAGTCCCCTCCCCAGCATTTTCAGTAAAGCAAAAAGTAAAAATTTACGTGAAACATAGGCTACTAAACTCAGAAATCAAATGCCATTGAATTTACACATAATGAAGTTATGTATTAATTTTCTTAGAAATCACGGCCCCTTTTCAGTAAAGCACAAAGTAAAATTTTACGAGAAATATATTATGCTTGGAAATCAAATGCTATTCAATATACGCATAATTAAGTTATGTATTCTTTTTCATAGAAATCCCGGCCCGTTACTGTTCAAGCGAAAAAACACTTTGTTTTGACTTTACAACGAAGGCGTTAGAATTTAGGTATTGTCCCTCCCCCCTTTACATAATGTCCTAAAAAATATTGTTAGCAATTAATTTGGGAAATAACTCGTTTCACTCTTCCATGCAGGTTGCGAACCCACAAGCTTAATAAACAGCAATCTCTTTCTGCGTGAAACTGTTTTTAATTTGACGAGAAAATCAAACCATTTTGATCAGCGAAACATTTAGGTTAAACCGTTAACGTATGGATTGAGAGGGCAGATGTATTTTAAAAAGGGTGACAGTAATTATCAGCTAATTAAATCATTGCCGTAATGTTTGTCAAGTTAGCGGCTTAATAGCTAAGGTATTGACAGAAAGTTTGCTGTCACTTTTAGATAGGCTTACAGAAAGAATAAATTTATCAAAAACAGAATTATTCCCAATAGAATAATAAGTCATAAACTGAGAGGGGTGTGGAGGGGGGAGGTTAGGTTTACAAGGTAAAAAAGAACATATTTTAAGCTTTCTAGCCAGTATAAAAAATATATAGTGAAGTTTGTATTGTGTGAGTGTGTGGGGGGGGGTACCGAAATTTTAATGTACGGGAGGGGTTACTGTGTAAAATGATTCTATTTGAAAATAAAGTATGAAAATTTACTAAACAGAACTCAAATTATAAATCGCTGTAGCCAACGCTTATAGCTCATCAATATATTCCATTGCTCTATCCTTTGTGTCTTGGAACTTTATTAATTTTTAATAACAACGCTTGTCCGTTATATACGAAATCTAAAGTACTATTTTGCTTTTTAATGGGAAACCATTTTTAATCGACTCTCTGATTGGCTTAGAATGAGATGTAACCGACTCTCTGATTGGCTTAGAAGGAGGCATGTATTTCTTGTTTTCCGTTATCGGATCGAAACATTCTCCCCAACGATTATATAAATCAAGTTCTCGGAAATTCACTCCCCTAGATCAATACATTCCACCTAGCGATAATGTAAATCACCCCCAATGTCATTACACTTGGATGAACAACAACAACAAATAAAATCCCCTAGATCAATACATTCCCTATCGATTATATAAATCACCCCCAGTGTCATTACACATGGAAACAAGAAATAAATCGACCTTGGCAGCATCCTAGTCGAGTCTTGCATCAATACATTCTCCCTAGCGATTATGTAATCACTTTCTCGGAAATCCATTTCCCCTCATGTCATAGATCAATACACTGCCCACCGTTAATGCGCATGTGCAAACTTCACTCCGGAGTCAATACACTTGGACGAACAACAAATAAATCGACCTTGACCCCATTAGAAACGATCGATAATCCTTGAATAAATTATAGCCCATCAGCGTTAGACTAAATTGTAGATGGCAGCATGCAGTGTATCTCGGAGTCAATAAGGGGATTCTACTCTCCTAACTAATAAAAACTTGGTAAATAAAATAAAACAAGTTTCGAGAAAGCCATTTAACCAAATAAAAGTCCAAATTTTGTTTTAACTATTCATATACGGTAACCCAAAGTCAAACCCTGCATTAATTCAAAAACGTTGAAATAACCAATGCTATATGTTAACATTGGGTAAAGCTCATAACTTTCAGCCCTCCTCCCGGGAACTTCGGGGGATTAATTCATCCTAGAAGACATGCTTATGATATTTTCGTAGATGCTGAACAAAATGGATATCTCAAAATTTTGATCAGATGACTTTGAGAAAAAAATGAACGTGAGAGGGGGCCTAGTTGCCCTCCATTTTTTGGTCACTTAAAAAGGGCACTAGAGCTTTTAATTTTCTTTCCAATGAGCCATCCCACGATTTTCCAGGACCACTGGGTCGATACGATCACTCCTGGGAAAAAAACAACAAAACCAAATAAACAAGCACCCGTGATCTTTCTTCTGGCAAAAAATGCAAATCCATATTTTTGTAGATAGGAGATTGATACATGTACAGTAGGGTTTTCTGATACGCGGAATATAATGGTGTGATTTTCATTAAGGTTCTACAACTTTTAGGGGGTCTTTCCCCCAGTACGAAAATCAGCCAAATTTTCACAGGTGTGTAACTTTGGATGGGTAGGATTAACTTTGATGAAACTTATATATTTGAAATCAGCATTAAAATTTGATTCTTTTGATGTATCTATTTGTATCAAAATACCGTTTCCTAGAGTTTCGGTTACCATTGAGCCGGGTCCCAATAACCAACACTATATGTTAACATTGGGTAAAAGTTCATAACTTTCAGTCCTCCCCTTGGGGGTTTGGAGGGATTAAGTCATCCTAAAAGACATATTTATAATATTTTCGACCATGCTGAACAAAATGGCTATCTAAAAATTTTGATAGGGTGATTTTGGGAGAAAAATGAGCGTGGGAGGGGGCCTAGTTGCCCTCCATTTTTTTTAGTCACTTAAAAAGGGCACTAGAACTTTTAATTTCCGTTCCAATGAGCCCTCACACGATAATCTAGGACTACTGGGTCGATACGATCACCCCTGGGGAAAAGAAAAAAAAACAACAAATAAACACGCATCCGTGATCTTTCTTCTGGCAAAAAATGGAAAATTCCACATTTTTGTAGATAGGAGCTTGAAGCCTCTACAGTAGGGTTCTCTGATACGCTGAATATGATGGTGTGATTTTCATTAAGGTTCTATAAGTTTTAAGGGATTTTTCTCCCTTTTTCCGAAAATCTGCCAAATTTTCTCAGGCGCGTAACTTTTGATAGGTAAGATTGAAACTTGATAACTTGATGAAACTTATATATTTGAAATCAGAATTAAAATCTGATTCTTTTGATGTATCTTTTGGTGTCAAATTCCGTTTTTTTAGAGTTTTGGTTACCATTGAGCCGGGTCGCTCCTTACTTTCAGTTCTTGGTGCGCCGACATGTGAGTGGAACCTCAGTTGAACCGGTTTTTCATCTGTATTAAGAGACATATAGCCTACGCTTGGTTGAAAACAAGTGATGGGTGACAGAATTCATTGGAATTTTGGGCTATAAATTTGCACATTAAGGGGGTGGGGGTAAAGTATTTGGACAGCGCGAAATTACAAAACAATTCTTACTTCATAATATGCAGAAGAATTGTAGCTAAAACATTTTACATGCAGACATGCTATACTTTACCCCCCCCCCCCCTAAGGTGCAAATATATAGCCAAATTTTTTTTTTAAAGTATTATATTTTTATCATTAATTTTACATTAAGATAAACTTAGCTTCACTTATTGAGTTCACTTCACTTCTTGAACTTTACCCAATGTTAACATATAGTATTGGTTATTTCAACGTTTTTGAATTAATGTAGGGTTTGACTTTGGGTTACCGTACATGAATAGTTAAAACGAAATTTGGATATTAATTTTACTTTTATTTGGTTAAATGGCTTTCTCGAAGCTTGTTTTATTTTATTTACCAACGTTTTTATTAGTTAGGAGAGTAGAATCCCCTTATTGACTCCGAGATACACTGCATGCTGCCATCTACAATTTAGTCTAACGCTGATGGGCTATAATTTATTCAAGGATTATCGATCGTTTCTAATGGGTTCAAGGTCGATTTATTTGTTGTTTTCAAGTGTATTGACTCCGGAGTGAAGTTTGCACCTGCGCATTAACGGTGGGGAATGTATTGATCTATGACATGAGGTGAAATGGATGTCCTAGAACTTGATTAAATAATCGCTAGGGAGAATGTATTGATCCAGGACTCGACTAGGATGGTGTCAATATAAGCAATGGAATATATTGATGAGCTAGAAGCCTTGGCTACAGCGATTTATAATGTGAGTTCTGTTTAGTAAATGTTCATACTTTATTTTTAAATAGAATCATTTTACATAGTAGCCCCTCGAGTTAATTCCCATTTAGGTACCCCCCCCCCCACACACACACACACACACAATACAAACTCCACTATATATTGTCTATACTGGCTAGAAAGCTTAAAATATGCTCTTTTTTACCTTGTAAACCTAACCTCCCCCCTCCACACCCTCTAAGTTTATGACTTTAATTCTTCCATTGGAAAAAATTCTGTTTTTGATAAATTTATTCTTTCTGTAAGCCTATCTAAAAGTGACAGCCAACTTTCTGTCAATCCCTTAGCTATTAAGCCGCTAACTTGACAAACATTTCCGCAAGGATTTAATGAGCTGATAATTACTGTCATCCTTTTTAAAATACATCTGCCCTCTCAATCCATACGTTAACGGTTTAACCTAAATGTTTCACAGATCAAAATGGTTTGTTTTTCTCGGCAAATTCAAAACAGTTTCACGCAGAAACAGATTGCTGTTTATTAAGCTTGTGGGCTCGCAACCTGTATGAAAGAGTGAAACGAGTTATTTCCCAAATTAATTGCTAACAATATTTTTTTAGGACATTGTGTAAAGGGGGGAGGGGCAATACCTAAATTCTAACGCCTTCGTTGTAAAGTCAAAACAAAGTGTTTTTTCGCTTGAACAGTAACGGGCCGGGATTTCTATGAAAAAGAATACATAACTTTATTATGTGTATATTGAATAGCATTTGATTTCCAAGCATAGTACATTTTTTGTAAAATTTTACTTTTTGCTTTACCGAAAAGGGGCCGTGATTTCTAAGAAAATGAATACATAACTTCATTATGTGTAAATTGAATAGCATTTGATTTCTGAGTTTAGTAGCCTATATTTCTCGTAAATTTTTACTTTATGCTTTACTGAAAATGCTGGGGAGGGGACTTCTTTGCGATAAATGCTTTGTAGACAAAATTATGGTTATGGTGAAGAGGAATCCAGGGGAGGAGAGAGTGTCTTTAAGGGACGAAGGGCAGTTTTTGGTCAACAATTTAACATTAACTTTTTTTTCCATTGTTATATTTACAATTTATTTTTTGTTGTGCAAAGCAGTAGTTTTTAAGTGTAGATTTAATGTATCCCACCTCCTTAAGTGAAAATGATTTATTCTAAGAAAGTGAGCTGTATTTGTTGGAGTTTCAGAAACATTACATATTTATTTAATTTAAGCTCTTTTTCAGATATAATAATGTTTGGCGTGATTGACGCAGAATATATTGGTCTGAAATATTCCTCAACTGGCATCATTTTCAAAGCAGCTTTCTTACTCATAGACAATCAACGGCGTAAAATTCATAGCTATAAATGGAACATCAGATACAATATGTATAAGTACGAGAAAAACAGATGGAGTCCAACACTAAATTTTATGAATCGAAACGGCTCTTACGTTAAAACCATAAGACCACATAATGAAAATGGCTATGAAATAAAACATCTACAAGAGAAAATTCAGGAAATATGCAGCTTTTTGGTGTGCAAGCTGTTTATGTTAAGGGAAACGTGCCAACTGATGAACTCTTACTAGAAAAATGTGATAAAAAGATAGCATTATTCAATTTAGAAGACTTCAAGTGGGAGAAATACCTGCTTTTAGTACATGACCCGGAAGATGAAGTTAGATATTTCGCTGAATGGGTACCGGAAAAGATACCTGACATGAAAAAATGCATCAGATATCCAAAGACCTAAACTCTCACTCTTCCTCATATCAAATGGATTAAGCTTTTTTTTATATATCATTTTGTATTTTTTCAAATGTTTTTAAATATGTTTAAGCAATAGATATCTTAAGCCTTAGCTTTTTTATTCTTTAGAATAGTTCATCGCCATGAAAATTATACTGTCAGATTCAACATGCCAGGGAACACACTTTCAAGTTCACCGTGTTGGAGAACCCTAAGTAGTCACCCCTAAAAAGGTCAGTTAACCCTAAAAGGCTAAAGAATTTTCTAAAATCACACTTTCAGATTCAGCATGTCAGGGAACACACGTTCAGGTTCAGCATGTAGGAGAGCCCTAAATAGTCACCCCTAAAAAGGTAAGTTAACCCTGAAAGGTTAAAGAATTTTTCTGAAATCTCACTTTCAGATTCAACCTGTCAGGGAACACACGTTCAGGCTCAGCATGTTGGAGAACCCTAAATGGTCATCCCTAAAAAGGTAAGTTAACCCTAAAAGGTTAAAGAATTTTTCTGAAATTACACTTTCAGATTCAGCATGTCAGGGAAGACAATTTCAGGTTCAGCATGTAGGAGAACCACAAATGCTCATCCCTATAAAGGAAAGTTAACTCTAAAAGGTTAAAGAATTTTCTGAAATCACACTTTCAGATTCAGCATGTCAGGGAACACACTTTCAGTTTCAGCATGTAGGATAACCCTAAATGCTCATCCCCAAAAAGGCAAGTTAACTCTAAAAGGTTAAAGAATTTCTTTGAAATTATATTTTTCAGATTCAGCATGACAGAGAAGTCATATATTACTTTTCAACTTCTTTTATTTCTAAACACCAAATTTTAGAAAGGAAAAAGAAATATATTACAGATCAATTCTAATTTTTTCCTGAGAAAATAAAAAGGTTCTACTTCAGTTTTTAATTTCTCAAAGACATAAAAAAATTTAAAGTTCTGTAAAGTTTTTGTAGAATATATATAAAGTTACATATTGATCGTGAATATTTCACTATGAAGATAAGAGCTCCACTTTAATTCTGAGATTTTTCCCAAAGACGCAAACAAATTTAAAGTAATGTTCTAAATTTTAGTGCAGAAGATGGGAAAAGTAATACTATGAATATCTATGAAGATAAAAAACTCCAGTTTGAATATTTTCCCGAAAGACAAAGTTGTAATTCAATTTTAAATTTTCTCAACGAAGTAAAGAAAAGTTCCCCTTCTCTTTTTAATTTTCTCAATAAGAAATGAAAATATTTATTGTTCAATTCTCTTTTTCCAAATAATATAAAAATGTTTCAATTCAGATTTTTCCCAAAAGACATAAATTTAAAGTTTTCATCCAATTTTTTTGTAGAAGACATAAAAAGTTACACATTGATCGTGAATATTTCACTAAGAAGATAAGAGCTCCACTTTAATTCTTTGATTTTTCCCAAAGACATAAACAAATTTAAAATGATGTTCTAAATTTTAGTGTAGAAGATAAGAAAAGTTATACCATGAATGTGAATATTTTCCTCAGAAAATAAAAATTTTCCACTTCAGTTCAGATTTTCTCAATAAAAAAGAAATTAGTTATAGATCAATTCTATTTTTGCAAATAATACAAAAAAGTTTAACGTCAATTCAGATTTTTCCCAAAGACATAAATTTAAAATTTTCATCCAAATTTTTTGTAGAAGATATAAAAAGTTACACATTGATCGTGAATATTTCACTATGAAGATAAGAGCTCCACCTTAATTCTGAATTTTTTCCCAAAGACATAAACAAATTTAAAGTAATGTTCTAAATTTTAAAGTAGAAGATAGGAAAAGTTATACTGTGAATGTGAATATTTTCCCGGAAGATAAAAACTTTCACTTTATTTCTAAATTTTCTTAAATTCAGTTTCAGTTTTTGTCAAAGTCATAAAAAAATTTAAAGAATTGTTCTAAATTTTTCTGTAGAAGATAGAAAAAGTTATACTATGATTGTGATTATTTCCATGAAGATAAAAAGTTCTACTTTAATTTTAAATTTTCTCAATGAAGTGAAGAAAAGTTCAACTTCGATTCTAAATTTTCTTAATGAAAAAAATAAGTTATTTAAACATTTCTCCATGTTTAAGTTATGTTAGGTTAGGTTAACTTATCATGAGCAAAGTCGACTTTGGGGGATTTTCCGGCGAGTATGGTTAGGTTAGGTTAGGCTATGTTAAGTTTGGTTAGGTTAGCCTACGTACGCGTGCGTAAGTAGGCTAACCTAACTTAACCTAACCTGACTTATTCAAGCCTAACCTAACCATACTCACTGGGAAATCCCCCCAGGTCGCCTTTGCTCATGATAAGTTAACTTAAACCTGGAGAAATATTTCTATTTATTTATTAATATTTATTTATACCTAACCTAACTTATTGTTTTGGATGCTAGATGAACGAGCTGGAATGATTGTCTTTAATAATAGAACGAGGCACTCATTTTCTAATTTAAAAATTTGAGGGGTAAATCCATAAGACAAAGGAGCTAAAATTTATTTCAAAATTAGAAGAGAACTTGAAAATTTTGCACTTCATTGAGAAAATTTAGAATTAAAGAGGAACTTTTTATCTTCATGGTTAATGTTTACGTTCAATGTATAACTTTTTCTTTCTTCTATGAAAAATTTGGAACAGAACTTTACATTTTTTCATCTCTTTGTGAAAAATCGGAACTGAATTTAAGAAATATTAGAAATAAAGTGAAACTTTTTATCTTCAAAGAAAATAAACACAATCATAGTATAACTTTTCCTATCTTCTACGGAAAGGTTTAGAACTGAACTTTAAATTTTTTATGTCTTTGAGAAATTAAGAACTGAAATGGAAGGTGGAGCTCCTTATCTTCATGAAAATTATTCATGATCAAAGTATAACTTTTCTATCTTCTATGAAAAATTTAGAACAGAACTTAAAATTTTTTATGTCTTTGAGGAATTAAGAACTGAAATGGAAGCTTTTTCATTTTCATTTGTAAATTTCAGAATTGAGCAAACTTTTTTTCTTCTTTAAGAAAATCTGGAAGAGAACTTGAACATTTTGCACTTCTTCGAGAAAACTCAGAATTAAAGTGGAGCTCCTTATCTTCATTTCCTATTTTCTATGAAAAATTTGGAACAGAACTTTAAATTTTTTCATCTCTTTGAGAAAAATCGAAACTGAATTTAAGAAAATTTAGAAATAAAGTGAAACTTTCTATCTTCCGGAAAAATATTCACAACCTTGGTATTATTTTTTCCCATCTTCTACGGAAAAATGTAGAACTGAAGTTAGAATTTTTGTCTTTGAGAAATTATGAACTGAAACGGAAGCTTTTCATTTTCAATAGTAAATTTCAGAATTGAACTAACTTATTTCTCTTCTTTAAGAAAATTTAGAAGAAAACTAGAACATTTTGCACTTCTTCGAGAAAACTCAGATTTAAATTGGAGATCCATATCTTCATGAAGAATATTCACAATCAAAGTACAACTTTTCATATCTTCTATGAAAAATTTGGAACAGAACTTTAAATTTTTTCATCTTTTTGAGAAAAGTCGGAACTGAATTTAAGAAAATTTAGAATTAAAGTGAAACTTTTTATCTTCATGGAAAATAATCACAATGACGGTATAACTTTTCCTATCTTCTACGGATAAATTTAGAACTGAACTTTAAATTTTTTATGTCTCGGTGAACTTAAAAACTGAAGTGGAAACTTTTTATTTTCTTTGGAGAAATTAGAATTGAATTGTGTTCTTTGGTAAAATTCAAAAGAGAACTTGATCTTTTCTATCTTCTGTGACAAATTTGGAACAGTATTTTAAATTTTTTCCTCTCTTTGAGAAAAATCTGAACTGAAGTGAAAACTTTTTATATTATTTGTGAAAATACAACTGATCAGTAACTTATATCATTTTCATTGAGAAAATTCAGAATAGAAGTTGAACTTTTCTTCATCTGGCAAAATATTTGGAACAGAACTATAAATTTTTTCATCTCTTTGAGAAAAGTCAGAACTGAATTTAAGGAAATCTAGAATTAAAGTGAAACTTTTTATCTTCATGGAAAGTAATCACAATCATAGTATAACTTTTTCTATCTTTTACGGAAATATTTAGAAGCTTTTTATTTTCTCTGAAGAAATGAGAATTGAATTGTGTTCATTGGTAATATTCAGAAGAACTTGAACTTTTCTATCTTCTATGAAATATTAAGAACAGTATTTTAAATTTTTTATCTCTTTGAGAAAAATCTGAATTGAAGTGGAAAATTTTTATATTATTTTGGGAAAATAGAATTGATCAATAACTTATTTATTTTTCATTGAGAGAATTCAGAATCGTAGTTGAACTTTTCTTCTTCCGGAAAAATATTCACAACTATGGTATAGCTTTTTCTATCCACTAGGCAAAAATTTAGAAAAGGACTTTAAATTTCTTTATATCTTGGTGAATGTAAAACTGAAGTGGAAAATTTTTATTTTCTCTGGAGAAATTAGAATTGAATTGTGTTCTTTGGTAAAATTCAGAAGAGAACTTGAACTTTTATATCTTCTATGAAAAATTTGGAAATTTATTTTAATTTTTTTCATCTCTTTGAGAAATATCTGAATTGAAGTGGAAAATTTTTATATTATTTTGAAAAAATAGAATTGATCAATAACTTATTTTTTTTTATTGAGAAAATTTAGAATCGAAGTTGAACTTTTCTTCACTTCATTGAGAAAATTTAAAATTGAAGTAGAACTTTTTATCTTCATGGAAAATAATCACAATCATAGTATAACTTTTCCTATCTTCTACGGAAAAATTTAGAACATTACTTTAAATTTGTTTATGTCTTTGAGAAAAATCGGAACTGAATTTACGAAAATTTAGAAATAAATTGAAACTTTTTATTTTCCGGAAAAATATTCACATTCATAGCATAACTTTTCCAATCTTCTACACTAAAATTTAGAACATTACTTTAAATTTGTTTATGTCTTTGGGAAAAATTTCAGAATTAAAGTGGAGCTCTTATCTTCATAGTGAAATATTGACGATCAATGTGTAACTTTTTATATCTTCTACAAAATAATTTGGATGAAAAATTTGATTTTATGTCTTTGGGAAAAAATCTGAACTGAAGTGAAAAATTTTTATATTATTTGGAAAAATAGAATTGATCAACAACTAATTTCTTTTTTTTATTGAGAAAATCTGAACTGAAGTGGAAAATTTTTATTTTCTCTGAAAATATTCACATTCATAGTATAACTTTTCCTATCTTCTAAACTAAAATTTAAAACATTACTTTAAATTTGTTTATGTCTTTGGGAAAAATCTCAGAATGAAATTGGAGCTCTTATCTTCATAGTGAGATATTCACAATCAATGTGTAACTTTTTTTATCTTCTACAAAAAAATTGGATGAAAGTTTAAATTTTTGTCTTTTGGGAAAAATCTGAATTGAAGTGAAACCTTTTTACATTATTTGGAAAAATAGAATTGATCAATTACTAATTTCTTTTTTTATTGAGAAAATTCAGAAGAGAAGGGGAACTTTTCTTCACTTCGTTGAGAAAATTTAAAATTGATGTACAACTTTGTCTTTTGGGAAAATATTCGCACTAGAGTTTTTTATCTTCCTGGAAAACATTCAAATTCATAGTATAACTTTTCCTATCTTCTACACTAAAATTTTGAGCATCACTTTAAATTTGTTTATGTCTTTGGGAAATATCTCAGAATTAAAGTGGAGGTCTTATCTTCATGGTAAAATATTCACGATCAATGTTTAACTTTTTATATCTTCTACAAAAAATTTGGATGAAAACCTTAAATTTATGTCTTTGGGGAAAAATCTGAATTGAAGTGAAGCCTTTTTATATTGTTTGGAAAAATACAATTGATTAATAACTAACTTCTTTTCTTATTGAGAAAATTCGGAAGAGAAGTGGAACTTTTCTTCACTTCGTTAAGAAAATTTAGAATTGAAGTACAACTTTGTCTTTCGGGAAAATATTCACACTGGATTTTTTATCTTTATTGAAAATATTCACGATTATAGCATAGCTTTTCTATCTTATATGAAAAATTTAGAACAGAACTTTAATTTTTGATTCATCGCTTTGAGAAAAAATCGAAACTGAATTTGAGAAAATTAAGAATTAAAGTGAAACTTTTTATCTTCATTGAATATATTCACGATTATACTATGACATTTCCTATCTTCTATGTAAAAAGTTAGAACAGAACTTTAAATTTTTTATGTCTTAGAAATTAATAACTGAAGTAGAACCTTTTTGTTTTCTCAGGAAAAAATTAGAATTGATCTGTAATATATTTCTTTTTCATTGCAAAAATTTGGTGTTTAGATATAAAAGAAGTTGAAAAGTATCGTATAACTTCTCTGTCATGCTGAATCTGAAAAATGTAATTTCAAAGAAATTCTTTAACCTTTTAGAGTTAGCTTGCCTTTTTAGCGATGAGCATTTGGGGTTCTCCTATTTTATGAACCTGAAATTGTGTTCCCTGACATGCGGAATCTAAAAGTGTGATTTCAGAAAAATTCTTTGCCTTTTAGGGCTAACTTACCTTTTTAGGGAAGAGCATTTGGGGTTCTCCTACATGCTGAACCTGAACTTGTGTTCCCTGACATGCTGAATCTGAAAGTGTCATTTCAGAAAAATTTTTATCCTTTTAGGGTTAACTTACCTTTTTAGGGGTGACTATTTAGGGCTCTCTTACATACTGAATCTGAACGTGTGTTCCCTGACATGCTGAATCTGAAAGTGTGATTTCAGAAAATTTCTTTAACCTTTTAGGGCTAACCTACCTTTTTAGGGGTGACTATTTAAGGTTCTCCTATATGCTGAACCTGAACGTGTGTTCCCTGTCATGCTGAATCTAAAAGCGTGATTTCAGAAAAATTCTTTGCCTTTTAGGGTTAACTTACCTTTTTAGGGATGAGCATTTGGGGTTTTCCTACATGCTGAACATGAACTTGTGTTCCCTGACATGCTGAATCTGAAAGTGTCATTTCAGAAAAATTCTTTATCCTTTTAGGGTTAACTTACCTTTTTAGGGGTGACTATTTAGGGCTCTCTTATATACTGAACCTGAACGTGTGTTCCCTGACATGCTGAATCTGAAAGTGTGATTTCAGAAAATTTCTTTAACCTTTTAGGGCTAACCTACCTTTTTAGGGGTGACTATTTAAGGTTCTCCTATATGCTGAACCTGAACGTGTGTTCCCTGTCATGCTGAATCTAAAAGTGTGATATCAGAAAAATTCTTTAACCCTTTAGGGTTAAGTTACCTTTTTAGGGGTGACTATTTAGGGTTCTCCAACATGGTGAACTTGAAAGTGTGTTCCCTGACACGTTGAATCTGAAAGTATAATTTTCATGGTGATGAGCTATTCTAAAGAATAAAAATGGCTGGGCCTTAAGATATTTATTGCTTAAACATATTCAAAAAAATTTGAAAAAACACATAATGATATATTTAAAAAAAGCTTTATCTATTTGATATGAGGAAGAGCAAGAGTTTAGGTCTTTTGATATTTGATGCATTTTTCCATGTCAGGTATCTTTTTTCGGTACCCATTGAGCGAAATATCTAACTTCATCTTCCGGGTCATGCACTGAATGCAGATATTTCTCACGTTTGAAGTCTTCTAAATTGAATAATGCTATGTTTTTATCACATTTTTCTAGTAAGAGTTTATCAGTTGGCACGTTTCCCTTAACATAAACAGCCTGCACACCGAAAAAACTGCATGTTTCCTGAATTTCCTCTTTTACATATTTTATTTCATAGCTATCTTCATTTAGTGGTCTTATGGTTTTAACGTAAAAGCCGTTTTGATTTATAAAATTTAGTGTTGGACTCCATCTGTTTTTCTCGTACTTATACATATTGTATCTGATGTTCCATTTCTAGCTATGAATTTCACGCCGTTGATTGTCTATGAGTAAGAAACCTGCTTCGAAAATGATGCCAGTTGAGGAATATTTCAGACCAATATATTCTGTGTCATTCACGCCAAACATTATAATATCTGAAAAATAGGCTTAAATTAAATAAATATGTAATGTTTCTGAAACTCTAACAAATTCAGCTCACTTTCTTAGTATAAATCATTTTCACTTAAGGAGGTTGGATAACTTTAAATCTACACTTAAAAACTACTGCTTTGCACAACGAAAAATAAATTATAAATATAACAATGGAAAAAAGTTAATGTTGAGTTGTTGACCAAAAAGTACCCTCCGTCCCTTAAAGACACTCCCTCCTCCCCTGAAGTCCTCTTCATCTTAACCATAATTTTGTCTAAAAAGCATTTATCGCAAAGAAGTCCCCTCCCCAGCATTTTCAGTAAAGCATAAAGTAAAAATTTACGAGAAATATTGGCTACTAGACTCAGAAATCAAATGCTATTCAATTTACACATAATAAAGTTATGTATTCATTTTCTTAGAAATCACGGCCCCTTTTCAGTAAAGCAAAAAGTAAAATTTTACAATAAATGTACTATGCTTGGAAATCAAATGCTATTCAATTTACACATAATTTAGATATAAATTCATTTTCATAGAAATCCCGGCCCCTTACTTTTCACACGAAAAAACACCTTGTTATCACTTTACAATGAAGGTGTTAGAATTGAGGTATTGCCCCCCCCCCCCTTTTACATAATGTCCTAAAAAAATATTGTTGGCAATTAATTTGGGAAATAACTTGTTTCACTCTTCTATACAGATTGTAAACCCATAAGCTTAAAAAACTGCAACCTCTTTTTGCTTGAAACTGTTTTTAATTAGACAGGAAAAACAAAGCATTTTGATCTCTGAAACCTTTAATTTAAACTATTAACGTAAGGAGTTAAAGGGTGGATATACTTTATAGGGGTGACAGCAATTATTACCACATTAAATAATTGCGGAAATGTTTGTCAAGTTAGCGGCTTAATAGCTAAGGGATTGACAGAAAGTTGCCTGTCACTTTAAGATAGGCTTGCAGAAAGAATAATTTTATCAAAAACAGAATTATTTCCAATGGAAGAATTAGTCATAAACTGAGAGGGGTGTGGAGGGGGGAGGTTAGGTTTACAAGGTAAAAAAGAACATATTTTAAGCTTTCTAGCGAGTATAGACAATATATAGTGGAGTTTGTATTTTGTGTGTGTGTGTGGTGGGGGGGGGGTACCTGAATTTGAATTAACTGGAGAGGCTACAGTGTAAATGATTCTATTTGAAAATAAAGTATGAACATTTACTAAAGAGAACTCACATTATAAATCGCAGTAGCTAAGGCCTCTAGCTCATCAGTATATTCCATTGCTCTATCCATTGTGTTGGAACTTCCTGAATGTTTAACCACAACGCATGTCCATTATATACGAAATCTCAAGGACAAATTGTGATGTAATGGGAAACCATATGTAACCGACTCTCTGATTGGCCTAGAATGAGAGGTAACCGACTCTCTGATTGGCTTAGAAGGAGGCTGTACTTGCTGTTTCCCGTTATCGGATCAAAACATTCTCCCCAGCAATTATGTAAATCAAGTTCTCGGAAATTCACTCCCCTAGATCAATACATTCCACCTAGCGATTTTGTAAATCACCCCCAATGTCATTACACCTGGATGAACAACAACAACAAATAAAATCCCCTAGATCAATACATTCCCTATCGATTATATAAATCACCCCCAGTGTCATTACACATGGAAACGACAAATAAATCGACCTTGACACCATCCTAGTTGAGTCCTGGATCAATACATTCTCCCTAGCGATTATTTAATCAAGTTCTTGGAAATCCACTTTCCCCTCAAGTCATAGATCAATACACTCCCCACCGTTAATGCGCATGTGCAAACTTCACTCCGGAGTCAATACACTTGGACGAACAACAAATAAATCGACCTTGACCCCATTAGAAACGATCGATAATCCTCGAATAAATTATAGCCCGTCACCGTTAGACTAAATTGTAGATGGTAGTACGTAGTGTATCTCGGAGTCAATAAGGGGGTTTTACTTTTATTACTAACAAAAAGTTGCTAAGTAAAATAAAACATGTTTCGAGAAAGCCATTTTACCAAATAAAAGTAAATTAATATGTTAATTTTGTTTTAATTATTCATGTACTGTGAGCCAAGATCAAAACCTGCATTTATTCAAAAATGTTCAAAAATTAAATAAAAATACTAAGTGTTTTAACTGAAAGTAAGGAGCGACATTAAAACTTAAAACGAACAGAAATTATTCCGTATATGAAAGGGGTTGTCCCCACCTCAACGCCTTGCTCTTTACGTTAAAGTTTGACTTTCTCACAACTCTATTTTTTTAAACAATAAAAAACTTTTTTGATTGTTGAGAGACATATCATTTGACTAGCACCATTCTTTTACTTAGTAAAAGAATGTTTTACTTAGTAAAACATTCAGAAAGTTCCAACACAATGGATAGAGCAATGGAATATATTGATGAGCTAGAAGCCTTGGCTACAGCGATTTATAATGTGAGTTCTGTTTAGTAAATGTTCATAATTTATTTTAAAATATAATCATTTACATATTAGCCTCTCACTTTAATTCAAATTCCGGTACCCCCCCCACACACACACACAACAAACTCCACTCTATATTGTCTATACTCGCTAGAAAACTTAAAATATGTTCTTTTTTACCTTGTAAACCTAACCTCCCCCCTCCACACCCCTCTGAGCTTATGACTTTAATTCTTTTGGAAATAATTCTGTTTTTGATAAATTTATTCTTTCTGTAAGCCTATCTAAAAGTGACAGCAAATTTTCTGTCAATCCCTTAGCTATTAAGCCGCTAACTTGACAAACATTTCTGCAATTCAATTCAATTCAAACTTTTTATTTCCTCCGAATACGAAGAGTAAAATAGAAATAAATAAAAATAATAACCGCTAATCAACAGGCTATAAAATTATTTTAAACTATATAACAACAAATACGCAAAGGCCTTCAATCAAAATTACCACACAAATTAAGACTTTAATCAATAGATAATAAATCAACACTTCACAAATTAACACTTCATTCAACAATTAAATCAAATAAAATAAATTAAGCTTCGTGCGCAGCTCTATATAAATTATGAGAAAAAACATTTAATTTGGATAAAAAATTCTTTTTCTTTTTCTCCAAAACATCAATAGGGTTTTTAATTTTGTATGCATTCATTAAAAAAAGTCTCCATATTTAGAAAAGAAATAAGTCTTCATATTTAGAAAAGCGGCAAAGGAACTTAGCAAAATTAAAAAATGTGGTATTTACATGCGCAATATTACTAATTCTAAAAAACGGGAGAAGCGATGAAAAAACTAAAATTTGAGGCAAAGCGACTTTATAATATACCCGAGCCAGTGATTTCCGAGAAAGAAGATTGCGAAGACAAATTACTGCCCCGAAACCAGACTCTATTCTACTTTTAACTGCTTTAGAAATAGAAGTACGGCATAGAGCTAAAGTTGGTCCATAAGGCACACCAAGATATAAAAAAGATTCCAAAGGTTTTAAAATACTATCATAAATGCGGACAGAAATTTCTGAATTAACGAGATCATTAGTCTTAGGACCAAGAATTAAAAACTGATGCTTTTCAGGGTGAAAACGAAGTCCATGCTCACTAAAAACCTTTGCTAAAAAATCTACATTTTGTTGAAGTGACTGAAGCGATCGACTCAAAAGGAGTAAATCATCTGTGTAAGCAATCCACGACAGAATTTAACCTTTACCATAAATAAAAGTCAACTAAATTTGATCAAATAGCCCCGACAGTAATATTGAAAATCAAAGGAGAAATAATGCTTCCTTGTCTCAGCCCCCTACATAACTTAACATTATAATCACTAAACTGATTCTTCCACTTAATACGAATACGAGAGGAGCCATACCACTTTTTTAAAACCAAAACTACTGGTAGTTGGATATTATTCTTCAGAAGCGCAGTCATAACCCAAGAATGGATAATTGAATCATACGCCGCCGCAAAATCTAACGCAAGTGTATAAATTCTATCCCATTGCTTACAAAAAGATATTATTCTTGAAAGGAGGGTATTAGCAACATCCATGCTTAGACCCTTACGGAACCCAATTTGATTCAGGCCTCGGTTACAAGACTCCAAATACTTTAATGAAACTAACTCAAAAACTTTGCTAATCTGGCACGAAACAGTAATCGGCCTGTAATCAGAACATTGATTCGCATTCCCTCCATTTTTTGAAAGGGGTGAAGCGGTAGCATGAGAAAAGATAGTTGGAAGAATTCCAGAAGAAAGAATAGTAGTAAAAAGAGTAGCGAGGACAACAATTGCTTTGGGGGATTCCCATTTTATGTGGTTTGAATGTATACCATCATGATCAAAAGAATGCTTACTTTTTAGAGCTTTGATTGCTACCGTTACATCATCAACAGAAACAGATATTTTACTATTTGGGCGGCGCTTTGAAATTTCTTCCGATAATAAAGAGTCAAGCCGTGATTCAACTGCCACATCACTGGATGAAAAAACTTGATTGTAATGAGTTATCCAATCATCTAGTTTCAGAGAACTATTAGAATCTGGTGAACAATTATTATTACGACGTCTAGAATTAACCAAACTCCAAAGCTCGTTCTTATCACTAGTAATCCCTGAACCAATTTCTTCTTTTATAATTTCATTATGCAAACGCAACTCAGCCCGAAAAACGCGTTTAGTTAATTTCATACCGTCATAAAATGGTCCAGATCGCGGTTTTCTCGCGCGATTCCAAAGGTAACAAGCTTGAGATGCATTCTTTTGGCTTTGCTTTAAAATCAGGTTAAGGTTCCAACCTAAAACAAGAGATCCACGACGGAAAGAATCAGTTTTAAATGCTTTATTAGCCCCGACTTTTAAACTATGAACAATTTCAAGGTAAAATAGATCAATATCAATTTGATCAACATCCTTAGAATAATTTACAATTATTTTAGCTAAAAGTGTTTCTGATTCTTCATGATATTTGCACATTTTTTCCTGATCCCAGATCATTTTATTTACAATTTGACTAGAACGATGTATAATTTTAATTGATTGAATTTAAATATTTAAATGAAAAGAAAGGTATAAATGGTCACTAATAGGCATATCCAACCCAACAAGAACAGGCTGTGGTAATAACGCTGCATTTGAGACCAGTACATGGTCTAGATTAGAGCAAGAACCAGAATTATGGACACACGTAAAATCTGCATCTTTTGAAACTATAGTAAAAACTGAAAACAAAGATAAAAGAGCGGAGGAGCGGAAAATCAGAGATAGCAATGTTTCAGTTAAAATCCCCGCAAATGAGCCACTGGAAATCTGATTGAACTTTCGCCATACATCGCGATAATTCTAAACATACAAAATTGAAATCAAAATCCGAATCAATAGCATGATAATTTGTTGTTAAATAGCACGAAAAAACAATAATCCCTGGGATTCAAACAGCAACAAAATAACGATTAACGGCAAACACTGAAACTGGAATATTCTCTCGAATAAAAACGCAAACGCCTCCTGATGGGCGTCCACCTGTAGATGTAGCTGGAGATATAAAACACTTAAACTGCTGCTACAGGCTCGAAAGAAGACTAGTAGAGTGGTCCAGAAGATTATGCTCTTGCAGACACAAAATATTCATATCGCGCAGCATAGACTGCAATACATGTTGTTTATCACCGAAACCATTCAGATTCAGAGATATAATCTTTGCACTAATCATTTTTTATTCTTTGCAACTTTTTCAGTTAACTGTTTGCAGCGAAAGCTAAATCCAGTATGCTCATGAGATCCACAATGGAAACAACAAGGTTCATTCTGGCAAGGGTTTTTCCTAGAATGAGAGTGTCCACTACCAAGGCACTTGAGACAACGTTCCATGCTAGAGCAGCCTGACGATATATGCTCTAGCTACCCGCATTTGTAGCACATTCGCGGTAAAAACTTAAAGTCAGTAAGCCGGAAATGTTCGTAGCCAATGTGAATCCCATGACGCAAATAATGAGACTTGGCCGTTACTGAACGGAAGTATACACGATATGATTTCGAAACACCGATGCGCTGTATCTCTTCGATACCATGGTTAGAAGCACACACACTCTCTGGGTTGATCGGGAAGTCCACTTGTGATAATAAACCGACAATTCTCGATTTGCGAACCTCATTTTTACCGACCTTTTCATTCAAGCAGGCTTTCAAGTTTTCGGCGTTTTGTCTTTTCGTATGAATGACCCATTTCTGTTGCTGGGATCCTGATTCCTTAGAAAGTGAAATCCGCACTACACTATCAGCTCCATCCAACGATTTCAGAAAAGCTTCACGCTTTAAGGGATCATCAAAATCTTGTGGTGGTGAATCTACTACAAGACCCATTGTTTCTGACTCGTTATTCAGCGGAGGCCAGGATTTATCACTGAGCTTTTCTTTATTTATACAGATCAAAACCTCGCTCTGTACTCCGTCACAACACTCTCACCAAAGCAGGAGTCTCTGCTACCTTACTTGTGACGTAATCAAGTTTATCAATTATGGTAAAAAGATGCCGTTCCCAGGTTTGAATGACACGGCTTAAGTGAGCATTTTGATCCTTATCTATCGAAAGTATTGCATCACTTGCAGTCATAACAAATTTCAGATTTGGCAAGCGAGGGGTTGCATCTTAGAAATAAGGATGTTAATTAGCTGATAATTACTGTCACCCCTTTAAAGTACATCCACCCTCTCAATCCTTAGGTTAACAGTTTAACCTAAAGGTTTCAGAGATCAAAATGGTTTGTTTTTCCCGTCAAATTAAAAACAGTTTCACGCAGAAACAGATTGCTGTTTATTAAGCTTGTGGGCTCGCAACCTGTATGAAAGAGTGAAACGAGTTATTTCCCAAATTAATTGCTAACAATATTTTTTTAGGACATTATGTAAAAGGGGGGAGGGGCAATACCTCAATTCTAACACCTTCATTGTAAAGTGAAAACAAAGTGTTTTTTCGAGTGAAAAGTAAGGGGCCGGGATTTCTTTGAAAAAGAATGCATAACTTTATTATGCGTAAATTGAATAGCATTTGCTTTCCAAGCATAGTATGTTCCTCGTAAAATTTTACTTTTTGCTTTACTGAAAAGGGGCCGTGATTTCTAAGAAGATGAATACATAACTTTATTATGTGTAAATTGAATAGCATTTGATATCTGAGTTTAGTAGCCTTTATTTCTCGTAAATTTTTACTTTTTGCTTTACTGAAGATGCTAGGGAGGGTACTTCTTTGCGATAAATGCTTTCTAGACAAAATTATGGTTATGATGAAGAGGACTCCAGGGGAGGAGGGAGTGTCTTTAAGGGACGGAGGGCAGTTTTTGGTCAACAACTCACCATTAACTTTTTTTCCATTGTTATATTTATAATTTATTTTTCGTTGTGCAAAGCAGTAGTTTTTAAGTCTAGATTTAATGTTACCCAACCTCCTTAAGTGAAAATGATTTATTCTAAGAAAGTGAGCTGTATTTGTTAGAGTTTCAGAAACATTACTTATTTATGTAATTTAAGCCTATTTTTCAGATATAATAATGTTTGGCGTTAATGACACAGAATATATTGGTCTGAAATACTCCTCAACTGGCATCATTTTTGAAGCAGCTTTCTTATTCATAGACAATAAACGGCGTGAAATTCCTAGCTAGAAATGGAACATCAGATACAATATGTATAAGTACGAGAAAAACAGATGGAGTCCAACACTAAATTTCGTAAATCGAAACGGCTTTTATGTTAAAACCATAAGACCACGTAATGAAAATGGCTATGAAATAAAATATGTACAAGAGGAAATTTAGGAAATATGCAGTTTTATCGGTATGTAAGCTGTTTATGTTAAGGGAAACGTGCCAACTGATAAACTCTTACTAGAAAAATGTGATAAAAAGATAGTATTATTCAATTTAGAAGACTTCAAACATGAGAAATACCTGCATTCAGTACATGACCCGGAAGATGAAATTAGATATTTTGCTCAATGGGTACCGGAAAAGATACCTGACAGAAAATGCATCAGATATCAAAAGACCTAAACTCTTGCTCTTCCTCATATCAAATAGATTAAGCTTTTTTTAGTATATCATTATGTATTTTTTCAAATGTTTTTAAATATGTTTAAGCGATAAACATTTTAAGCCTCAGCCGTTTTTATTCCTTAGAATAGCTCATCACCATGAAAATTATACTTTCAGATGCAACGTGCCAGGGAACACACTTTCAAGTTCACCACGTTGGAGAACCCTAAATAGTCACCCCTAAAAAGGTAAGTAACCTAATGGTCAAAGAATTTTTCTGAAATCACACTTTCAGATACAGCATGTCAGGTAACACACTTTCAGGTTCAGCAAGTAGGAGAACCCTATATAGTCACCCCTAAAAAGGTAAGTTAACCCTAAAAGGTTAAATAATTTTTTCTGAAATCACACTTTCAGATTCAGCATGTCACGGGACACAAATTCAGGTTCAGCATCTAGGAGAACCCCAAATGCTCATCCCTAAAAGGGTAAGTTAACCCTATAAAGCAAAGAATTTTTCTGAAATAACACTTTCAGATTCCGCGTATCAGGGAACACAATTTCAGGTTCAGCATATAGGAGAGCCCCAAATGCTCATCCCTAAAAGGGTAAGTTAACCCTAAAAAGCAAAGAATTTTTCTGAAATCCCACTTTCAGATTCCGCATATCAGGGAACACAATTTCAGGTTCAGCATCTAGGAGAACCCCAACTGCTCATCCCTAAAAGGGTAAGTTAACCCTAGAAAGCAAAGAATTTTTCTGAAATCACACTTTCAGATTCCGCATATCAGGGAACACAATTTCAGGCTCAGCATATAGGAGAGCCCCAAATGCTCATCCCTAAAATGGCAAGTTAACTCTAAACGGTTAAAGAATTTCTTTGAAATTACATTTTTCAGATTCAGCATGACAGAGAAGTCATGCATTACTTTTCAACTTCTTTTATATCTAAACACCAAATTTTCACAATGAAAAAGAAATATATTACAGATAAATTCTAATTTTTTCTGAGAAAACAAAAAGGTTCTACTTCAGTTCTTAATTTCTCAAAGACATAAAAAATTTAAAGCTCTATTCTAAATTTTTATATAGAAGATAGGAAAAGTCATGCTATAATTGTGAATATTTTCAATGAAGATAAAAAGTTTCACTTTAATTGTAAATTTTCTTAAATTCAGTTTCGATTTTTTCTCAAAGAGATGAAAAAAATTAAAGTTCTGTTTTAAATTTTTCATAGAAGATAAAAAGTTATACTATGATCGTGAATATTTTCAATGAAGATAAAAAACTCTAGTGTGAATATTTTCCCGAAAGACAAAGTTGTGCTTCAATTTTAAATTTTCTCAACGAAGTGAAGAAAAGTTCCCCTTCTTTTCTGAATTTTCTCAATAAAAAAAGAAGTTAGTTATTGATTAATTCTATTTTTCCATATAATATAAAAAGGCTTCACTTCAATTCAGATTATTCCCCAAAGACATAAATTTAAAGTTTTCATCCAATTTTTTGTAGAAGATAAAAAAAGTTACACATTGATCGTGAATATTTCACTATGAAGATAAGAGCTCCACTCTAATTCTGAGGTTTTTCCCAAAGACATAAACAAATTTAAAGTAATGTTCTAATTTTTAGTGTAGAAGATAGGAAAAGTTATACAATGAATGTGACTATTTTCCAGAGAAAATAAAAATTTCCCACTTTAGTTCAGATTTTCTCAATAAAAAAAAAGAAATTAGTTTAAAGTTTTCATCCACATTTTTTGTAGAAGATATAAAAATTTAAACATTGATCGTCAATATTTCACTATGAAGATAAGAGCTCCACTTTAATTCTGAAATTTTTCACAAAGACATAAACAAATTTAAAGTAATGTTCTAAATTTTAGCGTAGAAGATAGAAAAAGTTATACTGTGAATGTGAATATTTTCCCGGAAGATAAAAACTTTCACTTTATTTCTAAATTTTCTTAAATTCAGTTTCAGTTTTTGTCAAAGACATAAAAAAATTTAAAGAAATATTCTAAATTTTTCCGTAGAAGATAGGAAAAGTTATACTATGATTGTGTTTATTTTCCATGAAGATAAAAAGTTCTACTTCAATTTTAAATTTTCTCAATGAAGTGAAGAAAAGTTCAACTTCGATTCTAAATTTTCTCAATGAAAAAAAATAAGTTATTGACCAATTCTATTTTTCCAAAATAATATAAAAATTTTCCACTTAAATTCAGATCTTTCTCAAAGAGAAGAAAAAATTTAAAATAATGTTCCAAATTTTTCATAGAAGATAGAAAAGTTCAAGTTCTTCTGAAATTTACCAAAGAACACAATTCAATTCTAATTTCTCCAGAGAAAATAAAAATTTTCCACTTTAGTTTTACATTCACCAAGACATGAAGAAATTTAAAGTTCTATTCTAAATTTTTCCCTAGTGCATAGAAAAAGCTATACCATAGTTGTGAATATTTTCCCGGAAGACGAAAAGTTCAACTACGATTCTGAATTTTCTCAATGAAAAAGAAATAAGTTATTGATCAATTTTATTTTCCCAAAATAATATAAAAATTTTCCACTTCAATTCAGATTTTTCTCAAAGAGAGGAAAAAATTTAAAATACTGTTCTAAATATTTCATAGCAGATAGAAAAGTTCAAGTTCTCTTCTGAATTTTACCAAAGAACACATTTCGATTCTCATTCCTCCAGAGAAAATAAAAAGCTTCTAAATTTTTCCGTAGAAGATAGCAAAAGTTATACTATGATTGTGATTACTTTCCATGAAGATAAACAGTTTTACTTTAATTCTAAATTTTCTTAAATTCAGTTCGGACTTTTCTCAAAGAGATGAAAAAATTTAAAGTTCTGTTCCAAATATTTTCCCGGAAGAAGAAAAGTTCAACTTCGATTCTGAATTTTCTCAATGAAAATGAAATAAGTTATTGATCAATTCTATTTTCACAAATAATATAAAAAATTTCCACTTCAGTTCAGATTTTTCTCAAAGAGATGAAAAAATTTAAAATACTGTTCCAAATTTGTCGTAGAAGATAGAAAAGCTCAAGTTCTCTTTTGAATTTTACCAAAGAACACAATTCAATTCTAATTTCTCCAAAGAAAATAAAAACCTTCCACTTCAGTTTTTAAGTTCACCAACACATAAAAAATTTGAAGTTCAGCTCTAAATTTATCCGTAGAAGATAGGAAAAGTTATACTATGATTGTGATTATTTTCCATGAAGATAAAAAATTTCACTTTAATTCTAAATTTTCTTAAATTCAGTTCCGACTTTTCTCAAAGAGATGAAAAAATTTAAAGTTTTGTTTCAAATTTTTCATAGAAGATAGGAAAAGTTGTACTTTGATTTTGAATATTCTTAATGAAGATATGGAGCTCTAATTTAAATCTGAGTTTTCTCGAAGAAGTGCAAAATGTTCTAGTTCAGTTCTGAATTTTCTTAAAGAAGAGAAAAAATTTAGCTCAATTCTGAAATTTACCAATGAAAATGAAAAGCTTTCATTTCAGTTCATAATTTCTCAGACATAAAAAATTTAAAGTTCAGTTCTAAATATTTCCGTAAGAGATAGGAAAAAATAATACCAAGGTTGTGAATATTTTGCCTGAAGATTTCACTTTATTTCTAAATTTTCTTAAATTTAGTTCCGATTTTTCTCAAAGAGATGAAACAATTTAAAGTTCTGTTCCAAATTTTTCATAGAAGATAGGAAATGAAGATAAGAAGCTCCACTTTAATTCTGAGTTTTCTCGAAGAAGTGCAAAATGTTTAAGTTCTCTTCCGAATTTTCTTAAAGAAGAGAAAAAAGTTTGCTCAATTCTGAAATTTACCAATGAAAATGAAAAAGCTTCCATTTCAGTTCATAATTTCTCAAAGACATAAAAAATTTTAAGTTCTGTTCTAAATTTTTCATCAAGATAGAAAAGTTATACTTGGATTGTGAATGTTCTTCATGCAGATAAGGAGCTCCACCTTCCATTTCAGTTCTTAATTCCTCAAAGACATAAAATATTTTTAGTTCTGTTCTAAATTTTTCCGTAGAAGATAGAAAAAGTTATACTTTATTTGTGTTTATTTTCCATGAAGATTAAAAGTTTCACTTTATTTCTAATATTTCTTAAATTAAATTCCGATTTTTCACAAAGAGATGATAAAATGTAAAGTTCTGTTTCGAATTTTCATAGAAGATAGAAAAAGTTATACATAGAACGTGAATATTCACCATGAAGATAAAAAGTTCCACTTTAATTCTAAATTTTCTTAATGAAGTTCAAAATGTTCAAGTTCTCTTCTGATTTTTCCAAGATAATAAAAAGGTTCCACTTAAGTTCTGTTTTTTTCTCAAAGAGATGAAAAATTTAAAGTTCTGTTCTAATTTTAAATTAAATTTTAGCTCCTTGGTCTTATGGATTTACCCCTAAAATTTCTAAATTAGAAAATGAGTGCCTCGTTCTATTATTAAAGACAATCATTCCAGCTCGTTCACCTAACATCCAAAACAAAAGGTTAGGTTAGGTATAAATAATTATTAATAAACAAATAGAAACATTTCTCCAGGTTTAAGTTAGGTTAGGTTAACTTATCATGAGCAAAGTCGACCTGGAAGGATTTTCCAGTGAGTATGGTTAGGTTAGGATAGGTTAGGCTAGATTAAGTTAGGTTAGGTTAAGTTAGGTTAGCCTACTTACGCACGCGTACTTAGGCTAACCTAACCTAACCTAACTTAAGATACCCTAACCTAACCATACTCACCGTAAAATCCCCCCAAGTCGACTTTGCGCATGATAAGTTAACCTAACATAACTTAAACATTGAGAAATGTTTCAATAACTTATTTTTTTCATTGAGAAAATTTAGAATTGAAGTTGAACTTTTCTTCACTTCATTGAAAAAATTTAAAATTGAAGTAGAACTTTTTATCTTCATGGAAAATAAACACAATCATAGTATAACTTTTTCTATCTTCTACAGAAAAATTTAGAACAATTCTTTAAATTTGTTTATGACTTTGACAAAAACTGAAACTGAATTTAAGAAAATTTAGAAATAAAGTGAAACTTTTTATCTTCCGGGAAAACATTTAGCTTTCCGGTTAGCCCTAGACGGTTGGCCGAAAAGGAAAATCAATGGCAATCTGTCATTCTTAATCCGAAGAAAGTGCCCTAGCCTTCTGAACTTTTCTCTCATTATAGCGTTAGAAAGTGGGATTGAACCCCACTTTTCGTACAGCCTACTGTTTGAAATACAGTCAGTCAGTCAGGTACGCACAACATTCCGTATTTATATTCTTTGAAAAATCTCTAGCAAATCTTCCTCCGTATTTTGGAGCGCCCATGCTTGAGAGCCATATTTGACCAATTTCATCTTTGTAGCTTCTAATATTCTAATCTTGGTCTGCCAACTTATCTTCCTATTCTTCCAAACTTTTTTCTACTGTGAAAAAAACACCCAGTCCTCTGGCAAACAATTAAAAAATCGTTTTAGGTTAAGTAACAAAGTCTTCTTAACATTGATTTCTAAACCTATTTTTGCGTCCTGAACTCCCAGAACCAACAAAAACTCATATTCATAAGTTCGCATTTGATTCCATTCTCTCCCATAGATTTAATGTGTTCCTTAAGACAAACTCGCCCAGGTAACTCATCTAAAAGGAGATAGGACACAACCCTGCTTAACCCCTGATTAAAACAAAACCAACCACTAACCTCATTTCTTACACAGCAGCAATATTATCATCGTACATAGCACAAATCACTTTAATGCACTCATTCAATGAAACATGATATTACAGGATCTTTACTAATACGTATCTGCCAGCTGATTTAAATACCTGCTCCTAATCTATAAAACTTAGAACTAAAGGGGTCTGACGGTTCAGAAATTTCTCAGTTATTAATCTAAAAGTGAAAATTTGGTCGACGTATCATATCTCCTTATTACAACCATACTGTTCTTCTCTCAAAACTTTATCTAAAGGATCTATTAGTCAAATAAGCACCATCAAATTAAGTTATTTGATTCCTACGAAAATCAAACTATTGCGTCAGTAATTAACCACACTCTCGCATCAGCTTTCTTCCAGAGGAATTTTAATATTTTTTTTATAAAGTCACTAAGCGCGTGTGCTTTTTTTAAAATCACAATCAGATTCTTCAGTAATTTATCTCTAATTTCGCAGCCACCATCACAAAAGATCTTCTACCACGCTATCAGCCCCTAAAGCAATAGCTGTCCTCGCAAAGTATATCTTTCTTAACTCCCAAATTGTGGAAAGGATCCCTTCTTTTCCACAATTTTCCACTAATTAGCTACCCAATCGAAACTATTTTAGTCTTATTGCTCAGTATAGAGCCTATATTATTCAACAGCGCAATTCAAAATACGAAACAATTTGCAATATTGAGCAATGAGAAGCTACTCAGCAAAATTATGTTGGTTTAAAATTTATTAGGTGCATATAGTTTCGACTCTTCATAGGTGGAGGGTGGAAACAGTCATGAACTCGAAAGCTACGTTTGGATGGCGGACAGTCTAGGTTATATTGGAGAGAAAAAAGCTTGGAAGAATAGGAAGATAAGTCTGCGAACGGTAAATTAGTATATTAGAGGCTACAGTTATAACAGTGGTAAGGTATGGTTCTGAGATGTGATTGCTTTGGAAGATGGTGGAGGATTTGCTAGATGTTTTTTCAAGAGGAACTAGAATTGTATGGATTGTTTTGGGAACCCGTCTGACTGACTGTATTTTAAACAGTAAGCTGCACAAAAAATATGGCTATTTCCCACTTTCTAGGGCTATGGTGGAAAAAAAGTTGGGATGGCTAGGACATGTTTTGCAGATAAAGGATGCCAGCAGAAAACATGAAAAAAGCTTCTGAATTAAAAATATAAATTATAAATTGTCAAAATAGCCCCCTTTGAGGCTCGGGCTCCACGAATTTGTCCCCCTCCCCACGTGGCAACCCAGTTCTTATCTTTCAGTATATTGTTCAATTAAACAGAACAAGATGCACTATTCTATCACTCAATTTGAGACTTTATTGCTCAGTTATTCTGTATATGAAAGGGACCGTCCCCTCCTCAACGCCTCGCTCTTTACGCTTAAGTTTTTCATTGTTTAAAAAAATTAGAGTTGTGAAAAAGTCAAAGGATTTCATTGTTTAAAAAAAATAGAGCTGTGAGAAAATCAAACTTTAGCGCAAAGAGCGAGGTGCTGGAGAGGGGACAGCCCCCTTCATATACGGAATAATTTCTGTTCGTTTCTAAGTTTCAACGTCGTTCCTTACTTTCAGTTAAAAAAAACTTGTTTTTTTATTTAATTTTTCAACGTTTTGAATTAATGCAGGGTTTCACCTTACAACGAAAACGAAATTAAAACGAAATTAGGATATTAATTTTGCTTTTATTTGGTTAAATGGCTTTCTTGAAACTTGTTTAATTTTATTTACGAACGTTTTTATTAGTAATAAATATGCGTAGCCTACGAATTAACTTACGTAACGAACTTCTATATTCATATATTTTTTAATACGTATATTAGAGGGTTCGCCCCTTAGTCAATACCTTGCTCTTTAAGCTAGAGTTCCAATTCTTTAAAAATGACCCCTTAATCACAAATGCCGTTAATTAGAATAAATAGCTCTTATGAAAGTACTAAAAAATCTTTGGCTTAAAGAGCGAGGTATTGACTAAGGGATAAATCTAATCATATAAGTAATGTTTTCTGTCGTTTTAAGTTTTGATGTTGCTCCTTAATTTCAGTTGAAAAACTAGTTTTTTTTATATATAATTTCTGATCTTTTTTAAATAATGATGGGAATTCTGGCGCCCCCTTCATAGCAATGTCCCTTCCCTCATGAAAAATTCCTCCGTGTAAAGATTCTCCCACATAGCCCCCAACTCCCCCCCTACTACTAGAGAAATCTCCCTTGAAAACATATGCATGCTTCCCAATAACCAATACTATATGTTAACATTGGGTAAAGTTCATAATTTTCAGCCCTCCCCCCGGGGACTTCGGGGGATTAAGTCATCCTATGAGACATAGTTATCATATTTTCGACCATGCTGAACAAAATAAATATCTCAAAATTTTGATCGAGTGACTTTGGGAAAAAAATAAGCGTCGGAGGGGGCCTAGTTGCCCTCCATATTTTGGTCACTTAAAAAGGGCACTAGAACTTTCAATTTATGTTCCAATGAGCCCTCCCACAATATTCTAGGACCACTGGGTTGATACGATCACTCCTTGTAAAAAAAACTGATATACATGCATCCGTGATCTTTCTTCTGGCAAAAATTGTGAAATTCCACATTTTTGTAGATAGGAGCTTGAAACCACTGCAGTAGTGTTCTCTGATATGCTAAATATGATGGTGTGAATATCATTAAGGTTTATCTAATTTTTAGGGGGCCTTTCTCCCTTTTTTCGAAAATCAGCCAAATTTTCTCAGGCGCGTAACTTTTGATGGGTAGCACTAAAATTGATGAGAGTTATATATTTGAAATCAGCATTGAAATCTGATTCTTTTGATGCATCTATTGGTATCTAGTTTCTAGTTCAGAATGTCGTAATTTAGTTCAAAGTATGAAGCGTGGGCACTGCAAGAGCCGGAAGAGGATTTACTAGATATTTTCCAGAGAAATTGCCTACTGTTTGCTTTAAGTAGCTGACTGACTGACAGTATCTCAAAGAGTAATCTGCATGAAAATGTAGTTCAAGCCCACTTTCTAGGGCTGTAGTGAAAGAAAGGTTGAGATGACTAGGACACGTTCCGCGAATGAAGGATGATTGATTGCTAAAGATCGTCATTGTCGACCAGCCCTCTAGGGCAAAACGAAAATCAGGTCACCCCCGAATTGGGTGGGAGGATGTCGAAAGGAAAGATTTAAGAGAAATGGGAACTTCTTGGTAGGGCGTAAAGAGGGTTGCAGTCAATATATCGGGCTGGAGGAAGAGCATGCGTAGCTCTGTTGGCCTCAGACGGCTTGGTGTCGCAGTTAGCTGCTAGTAGTAAACAGTAGTAATGTTGTAATATACTTGTTGGGTAGTACTTCCTTGCTCTATCTTAAAGGGTCACTGAAGGGTGTTTGGCTCATATATCATTAAGGTACTATTCAGTAGGGGCTGATGAAGAATTAATGTTTGAGGAAGGGGCACCGATAAACTTTGGCTCTCCAACCCTGCAGTTTCGATCTTCTAGGGGGGGGGGGGGAACATGCACCCAAAAAGTCCCTCCGCTGGATGCGCCCCTGATATTCAGTGCCAATTTATGTATATATTTCTTTAGCTTTTAGCCAAGGAATGGCTTTTGGTCCAAAACTTTCTATGGGCAGTGCCATCTTCAAAGATTAAATTCGCCGATATAAAATGTAAAGGTAAATGCCCATGTTTTAAACGGTTTCCAGTGATGGAATTTAATATTAAAACTTGACGAAAAAAATTATTCTTCAAGTTCTTGGGAGAATTGACAGAAGAATTAATGTTTGAGGAAGGGGCACTGATAAACTTTGGCTCTCCCATTGGTATTTTTTGCCACTCCAACCCAGCAATTAGTGCTATTTTTGATCTTCTGGGGGGCACGTGCCCTCAAAATCCCCTGCACTGGATATGCCCCTGCTATTCAGTGCCAATGTATGTATGTATTACATAAGCTTTTAGCCAAGGAATGGCTTTTGGTCCAAAACTTTCTATGGGCAGTGCCATCTTCAAAGATTACATTCACTGATGTAAAATCTAAATTTAAATATCCATGTTTTAAGACGATTTCCAGTGATGCAATTTAATATTGAAATTTAATGAAAGAAAAAAAAATATTCTTTAAGTTCTTGGTACTTAGTATTGACTGCGATCAATGGTCAGATCAAGTTTATTTTCTCTTTAATTCCATTACAAGAAATAAGATACATGATTTTCTTTTCATTGCTTGAACGTCAATTCAAATCAGTTAGGTCTGATCAAAATCAACTTGTAATTCTAGTTCTTATGTGAGAGCATAACTGTTACGTGGCAATTGATAAGTGGCATGCAGTGTTTTCCGGAAAATATAGAAAAAAGTATCTGATCAAGCTGAATGCTTGTGAAGAATTTTAACATCTTAATTTTATGAACATATGAACATAGTAACATAAAGATGATAGTCCATAAAAAATTTTCTAGGAGGCGGGAGAGCTAAAGTTTGAAAATAGTTCAGTTTGCCAGAAAAACGTCATATTTCTACAAATGACACGAAATTCTAGACTGGGATGTCTAGAGGTCTGATCAATGCTACACATATGAAGGCGTCTCTGTTCAAGGCTGCTTGTAAAAGTAGGACACAGGATGATCTTTTGAAGTATAAACTTTATAAAAAATTTGCTTACTTCTTCAGTACGTGCAGCCAAAAAGCTCTATTTTTCGCGTCGAATTGATGAGTGTAAGGGGAATTTGCGAAAGGTTTGGACTGTAATTAATGAAGCTCTTTCCCGCAAGAACCTCAAACAGTTTTCCCCTTGTCATTACGGGAAAGCTGATGGATCTTTTGTGGAAAAAAAATTCTTCAGCAACCACTTTCAACTCGTATTTCACTACACTTCCTTCAGTTCCTATTCCACCCCACAGCAGAGTAAGTAGTTTTCCCTTAGCAGAAAAGTCATTTTTCCTTTTTCCATGCACTGATACCAAAATTTCTGACATTATTTCTCAGCTTTTACCCACAAAACAATCCAGCGGAGCTATTCAGGTATAATTATAAGGATCAGAGGAAGGGTAAAAACGAGGTATTATTATTTACGAGGTAGAGGTAGAACGAGGCAGAAGAATAGTAGTCTTCACTACCCTATTTTGGGCTCTTTGAAGTGAGCAGAGAAGTGATTTATTATTACTACCCCAGACAGAACACCAATAAGAAAGGTAATGAAAAATAAGAGCATAATAAAGAGAAAGCATAACATCTGGGGGAAGAAATGAGTTAAGTCTGTATAACATTGAAGATTGGTGGAGGACAAGGGAACGGTATGAGTTATGTGGGGTTTAAAGGAAAGAAAACAGTCAAGATACACACCAAGAAATTTCACTATAGTAGCTTGCGGTATAATATCATTCCAATAAGTCAGGATGGTTGCCTCCCTTTCTTCTCTCATACGATAAGGGGTCCTGAAGTGTACAATGGCCCTTTTTTGGCTGTTGAGAGTCATACAACTTGACCAGCACCATTCTTTTACTTTATCAAGAAGACCTTGAGCTAGGGAGGTGGCAGATGGCAGGTCCGCTGCAGCAATGAAAAAGTTACAGTCATCAGCAAAAAGAAAAGGGTGAACAAGGGGATGAAGACTATCAACAATTTCATTAATATAAGTTAAAAAGTGGTCCAAGAACAGAGCCCTGTGGGACACCTTTCAAAATAGGCAAGGAAGAGGAAGAAGTACCATTAACCGAAACATATTGAGATCTCCTGGAGAGGTAAGACCTAAACCATTCAAGTGGGACTCCATGCACTCCAAATGAAGATAATTTAGACAAAACAACAGAGTGAACGACCATATCAAATGCCTTTGAAAAGTCAAGAAATAAACCCGAAACACACAAGCCCTTGTCAAGATTAACACGCACAAACTCTGTTGCATCTGAAAGTGCATGCAAGGTAGAAAAACTGGGACGAAAGCCATATTGATGGTTAGTTATGAGAGGATTTCTTGCAGTCGTATTAGTACTAAATATAAATGAAGAGAGTCTACAATACACTACTTTTTCAACAACCTTAGAGATTACAGAAAGGAGAGAAATAGGTCTATAATTTGAAATTAGAGATGAATCACCTTTTTTAAACAAAGGTACAACATTAGCAGCTTTAAATAAATGAGGAAAAACACCAGAAGAAAGAAAGAGGTTAGTTATGTGTGAGATGGGGTTAGAAACCAACTGACCAATTTTTTTTAAAGAACATTACAGCTCAAACCGAAACCACCATCTGAACGACTACTTGAAAGCTGAGAAATAATGTTAGAAATTTTGGTATCACTGCATGGGAAAAGGAAAAATGACTTTTCTGCTAAGGAAAAACTACTTACTCTGCTGTGGGGTGGAATAGGAACTGAAGGAAGTATACTGAAATACGAGTTGAAGGTGGTTGCTGAAGAATTTTGTCCACAAAAGATCCATCAGCTTTCCCGTAACGACAAGGGGGGATTGTTTGAATTTCTTGCGGGAAAGAGCTTCATTAACTTCAATCCAAACCTTACGCAAATTCCCTTTACACTCATAAATTCGACGCGAAAAATAGAGCTTTTTGGCTGCACGTACTGAAGAAGTAAGCAAATTTTTATAAAGTTTATATTTCAAAAGATCATCCTGTGTCTTACTTTTACAAGCAGCCTTGAACAGAGACGCCTTCATATGTGTAGCATTGATCAGACCTCTAGACATCCCAGTCTAAAATTTCGTGTCATTTGTAGAAATATGACGTTTTTTACATACATTGGCAATGAATAGCAGGGGCGTATCCAGTGCAGGGGATTTTGAGGGCACGTGCCCCCCCCAGAAGATCAAAAATAGCACTAATTGCAGGGTTGGAGTGGCAAAAAATACCGATGGGAGAGCCAAAGTTTATCGGTGCCCCTTCCTCAAACATTAATTCTTCTGTGAATTCTCCAGTCAATACTAAGTACCAAGAACTTAAAGAATAATTTTTTTTTTCGTCAAGTTTCAATATTAAATTCCATCACTGGAAACCGTTTAAAACATGGGCATTTACCTTTACATTTTATATCGGCGAATTTAATCTTTGAAGATGGCACTGCCCATAGAAAGTTTTGGACCAAAAGCCATTCCTTGGCTAAAAGCTAAAGAAATATATACATAAATTGGCACTGAATAGCAGGGGCGCATCCAGCGGAGGAACCTTTTTGGGTGCATGTCGCCCCCCCCACTCTAGAAGATCGAAACTGCAGGGTTGGAACGGCAAAAAATACCGATGGGAGAGCCAAAGTTTATCGGTGCCCCTTCCTCAAACATTAATTCTTCATCCGCCCCTACTGAATAGTACCTTAATGATATATGAGCCAAAATGCCTTCAGTGACCCTTTAAGATAGAGCAAGGAAGTACTACCCAACAAGTATATTACAACATTACTACTGTTTACTACTAGCAACTAACTGCGACACCAAGCCGTCTGAGGCCAACAGAGCTACGCATGCTCTTCCTCCAGCCCGATATATTGACTGCAACCCTCTTTACGCCCTACCAAGAAGTTCCCATTTCTCTTAAATCTTTCCTTTCGACATCCTCCCACCCAATTCGGGGGTGACCTGATTTTCGTTTTGCCCTAGAGGGCTGGTCGACAATGACGATCTTTAGCAATCTGTCATCCTTCATTCGCAGAACGTGTCCTAGTCATCTCAACCTTTCTTTCACTACAGCCCTAGAAAGTGGGCTTGAACTACATTTTCATGCAGATTACTATTTGAGATACTGTCAGTCGGTCAGCTACTTAAAGCAAACAGTAGGCAATTTCTCTGGAAAATATCTAGTAAATCCTCTTCCGGCTCTTGCAGTGCCCACGCTTCATGCTCTGAACTAAATTACGACATTCCTAACTAGAAACTAGAAAATCTCGTTGTTGTAGTCAATCAAAAGGGGTAATAATAAGCCTAATAGATTCTACACATTTTAGTAATTTAATCTTGTGCTTTTGCTTGGAATTCTAACATTTTAGAGGTTTCTCATTAAACACTGCGAATTCCATGCTTTGAGCGGAATATTTTATGCATCCTGTGCTATCAAACAGTTCGTGGTAACGAACATGTAAGTAAGGAGCGATCCGGCTCAATGGTGACCGTAACTCTAAAAAACGGAATTTTGATACCAATAGATACATCAAAAGAATCACATTTCAATGCTGATTTCAAATATATAAATTTCATCAAAAGTTACGCGCCTGAGAAAATTTGGCTGATTTTCGAAAAAAGGGGGAAAGACCCCCAAAAATTAGAGAACCTTAATGAAAATCACACCATCATATACAGCATATCAGAGAACCCTACTGCAGTAGTTTCAAGCTCCTATCTACAAAAATGTGGAATTTCACATTTTTTGCCAGAAGAAAGATCACGGATGCGTGTTTATTTGTTTTTTTTTCCAAGGAGTGATCGTATCAACCCAGTGGTCCTAGAATATTGCGGGAGGGCTCATTGGAACATAAATTAAAAGTTCTAGTGCCCTTTTTAAATGACCAAAAAAATGGAGGGCAACTAGGCCCCCTCCAACGCTCATTTTTTCCCCAAAGTCACTCGATCAAAATTTTGAGATATCCATACAGACGTTTTCAAGGGGGATTTTTCTAGTAGTGGGGGGGGGGAGTCGGGGGTTATATAGGAGGATCTTCCCATGGGGGAAGTTTTCATGGGGGAAGGAACATTGCTATGAAGGGGCGCCAGATTTCCCAGCATTATTTAAAAAAAGATCAGAAATTATATATAAAAAAACTAGTTTTTCAAGTGAAAGTAAGGAGCAACATCAAAACTTAAAACGACAGAAAACATTACTTATATGATTAGGTTCATCCCTTAGTCAATACCTCGCTCTTTAAGCCAAAGATTTTTTAGTACTTTCATAAGAGCTATTTATTCTAATTAATGGCATTTGTGATTAAGGGGTCATTTTTAAAGAATTGGAACAAAATTCGAACTTTAGCTTAAAGAGCAAGGTATTGACTAGGGGTCGAACCCTCTAATATATGTATTAAAAAATATATGAATATAAAAGTTCGTTACGTAAGTTAATTCGTAAGTTACGTATATTTATTACTAATAAAAACGTCCGTAAATAAAATTAAACAAGTTTCGAGAAAGCCATTTAGCCAAATAAAAGTAAAATTAATATCCTAATTTCGTTTTAACTATTCATGTACGGTGAGCCAAAGTCAAACCCTAAATTAATTCAAAAACGTTGAAAAATTAAATAAAAAAACAAGTTTTTTTTAACTGAAAGTAAGGAACAACGTTGAAACTTAAAACGAACAGAAATTATTCCGTATATGAAAGGGGCTGTCCCCTCTCAAGCACCTCGCTCTTTGTGCTAAAGTTTGACTTTCTCACAGCTCTATTTTTTTTAAACAATGAAACACTTTGACTTTCTCACAACTCTATTTTTTTTAAACAATGAAAAATTTAAGCGTAAAGAGCGAGGCGTTGAGGAGGGGACAGGTCCTTTCATATACGGAATAACTGAGTAATAAAGTCTCAAATTGAGTGATAGAATAGTGCATCTTGTTCTGTTTAATTGAACAATATACTGAAAGATAAGAACTGGGTTGCCACGTGGGGAGGGGGACAAATTCGTGGAGCCCGAGCCTCAAAGGGGGCTATTTTGACAATTTTTAATTTATATTTTTATTTCAGAAGCTTTTTTCATGTTTTCTGCTGGCATCCTTTATCTGCAAAACATGTCCTAGCCATCCCAACTTTTTTTCCACCATAGCCCTAGAAAGTGGGAAATAGCCATATTTTTTGTACAGCTTACTGTTTAAAATACTTTCAGTCAGACGGGTACCCAAAACAATCCATACAGTTCTAGTTCCTCTTGAGAAAACATCTAGCAAATCCTCCCCCATCTTCCAAAGCAATCACATCTCAGAACCATACCTTACCACTGTTATCACTGTAGCCTCTAAAATTCTAATTTACCGTTCGCAGACTTATCTTCCTATTCTTCCAAGCTTTTTTCTCTCCAATATAACCCAGAGTGTCCGCCATCCAAACGTAGCTTTCGTGTTCATGACTGTTTCCACCCTCCACCTATGAAGAGTCGAAACTATATGCACCTAATAAATTTTAAACCAACATAATTTTGCTGAGTAGCTTCTCATTGCTCAATATTGCAAATTGTTTCGTATTTTGAATTGCGCTGTTGAATAATATAGGCTATATACTGAGCCATAAGACTAAAATAGTTTCGATTGGATAGCTGATTAATACGTATACGAAGAGGAAGGGATCCTTTCCACAATTTGGGAGTTAAGAAAGATATACTTTGCGAGGACAGCTATTGCTTAAGGGGCAGATAGCGTGGTAGAAGATCTTTTGTGATGGTGGCTGCGAAATTAGAGATAAATTACTGAAGAATCTGATTGTGATTTTAAAAAAAGGACACGCGCTTAGTGACTTTATGAAAAAAATATTAAAATTCCTCTGGAAGAAAGCTGATGCGAGAGTGTGGTTAATTACTGAGGCAATAGTTTGATTTTCGTAGGAAGCAAATAACTTAATTTGATGGTACTTATTTGACTAATAGATCCTGTAGATAAAGTTTTGAGAGAAGAACAGTATGGTTGTAATAAGGAGATATGATACGTCGACCAAATTTTCACTTTTAGATTAATAACTGAGAAATTTCTGAACCGTCAGACCCCTTTAGTTCTAAGTTTTATAGATTAGGAGCAGGTATTTAAATCAGCTGGCAGATACGTATTAGTAAAGATCCTGTAATATCATGTTTCATTAAATGAGTACATTAAAGTGATAAGTGCTATGTACGATGATAATATTGCTGCGGTGTAAGAAATGAGGTTAGTGGTTGTTTTTTTTGGAATCAGGGGTTATGCAGGGTTGTGTCCTATCTCCTTTTAGATGAGTTAGCTTGGCGAGTTTGTCTTAAGGAACACATTAAATCTATGGGAGAGAATGGAATCAAATGGGAAACTTATGAATATGAGTTTTTGTTGGTTCTGGGAGTTCAGGACGCAAAAATAGGTTTAGAAATCAATGTTAAGAAGACTTTGTTACTTAACCTAAAACGATTTTTTAATTGTTTGCCAGAGGACTGGGTGTTTTTTTTCACAGTAGAAAAAAAGTTTGGAAGAATAAGAAGATAAGTTGGCGGACCAAGATTAGAATATTAGAAGCTACAGTGATGAAAGTGGTCAAATATGGCTCTGAAGCATGGGCGCTCCAAAAAACGGAGGAAGATTT
This sequence comes from Artemia sp. Qi Xiang Cuo, assembly GCF_049724085.1. Taxonomy (NCBI): domain Eukaryota; kingdom Metazoa; phylum Arthropoda; class Branchiopoda; order Anostraca; family Artemiidae; genus Artemia; species Artemia sp. Qi Xiang Cuo. The sequence goes on from NC_142803.1 coordinate 13,831,507, forward strand.
GCTAGAGATTTTCCAGAGAATATAAATACGGAATGTTGTGCGTACCTGACTGACTGACTGTATTTAAAACAGTAGGCTGTACGAAAAGTGGGGTTCAATCCCGCTTTCTAACGCTATAATGAGAGAAAGGTTCAGAAGGCTAGGGCACTTTCTTCGGATTAAGAATGACAGATTGCCAAAGATTTTCCTTTTCGGCCAACCGTCTAGGGCTAACCGGAAAGCAGGTCGTGCTTGGTTGGGGTGGGAGAAAATCGTAAGGAAAGATTTAAGAGAAATGGGAACTTCCTGGGAGGGTTTAAAGATGGAGGCTTAGAATAGATTGGGATGTAGGAGGAGTGTACGTAGCTGTGTCGGCCTCAGGCGGCTTGGTGATGCGGTGAGTTGTTAACAGTAGTAGTAGTAGCCGATCAAACTGAAGTTGTACAAAAAAGTAGTTCAATTCCAGTTTATAGGGCTATAATGAAAAAAAGGTTAGGATGGGTAGGCCGTGTTTCACAGATGAAGGATGGCAAAGTGCCAAAGACTGTGCTTTTTGACCGTCCACTCGGGGTCAAACGAAAAAAAGTTGTCTTCCCCGAATAGGATGGGAAGAGATAATAAGGGAGAATTTAAAGAAAATTGGAACTTCAAGGGAGGGAGTACAGACTGAAGCCTTGTAAAGAGTTGGAAGTTGGAGGAGTTTGGAAGTAGGAAGAGTAGGGGGAGGAGGAAGTAGAGGAGCTGTGTTGCCCTCTTGGTACTGCCGTGAGTTATCAGTAGTAGCAATAATGAAGTGACGGTCAGATATAAGAACAACTAAAAGCTCTTAAACTGAATTAGTCTTGGGAATACTAAATCAGCTAATCGTGAAGTTCAACTACTTTCTTAAAAGATAAACTAATTGTTAACTGTATCATTAATCTAGATCCTTTAATTAGGACTATGAAAGCACCTTAAAATCTGACTTTGTTTAATTGTTAAGATTTTTCTTTTCGAAGTTTAGTTTTATATGTTCACTTTCCACTTGTCTTGATTAAAAAAAAGTTCTGCAAATTTTTTAATTTGCATTGTTCGAAGAAAAGATGGGCTATATGGGAAAAACCGTAAATGTAATTAGGTGCAAATTCTAAGGAACTTAACCATACACCTATGCAATTAATGAAAGAAAACCTAAAAAACAGGAAAAGTGAGGGCCATGCTGATAGGAAAGAAGTAAAAATCAGATTGGATTACCAACTGTTTATGGAAATCAGACAGGGGTGCCAATTCTTGAAAACAGTGGAGGGGTATTTTATCAAAAATTTCATATTGATACAAAAGAGAGTATTTTTTTATCCGGGATGGGATATTTTTTCGATTTTTCAAAGAAAATACCAAAAAGACATTTTAGCAAAGGTTGGGGGCAGCAAATTTGAAGTTCACCATCTCATAATTTTTTCGCCATTTGTTGATTTTTGATCTGTTGAGAAAAAAACGTCCTGGCTTTCCACATCCTTTTTGAATTTTCAACATGTTCAAAAATGAACAATCAACATAACCTTTCTCATAAAAGAAACAATCAATTTTCAAAAAGACACGGTTTTTTGTGTCTCTCAAAAATCATATTTTCTTGTTAGTCTAGATTTTTCTCTCGATATTTGTTAAATCGGTTTTCAAATGGCGGGACTATTTTTCTCTCCTAAAAGAAGTAATCGACGTGATTGGCTTGCAAAAGTGCGACACAAAAATTGAGCAATAGAATAAGAGAACGCTTTTTAACAGAGACGACATTTCTTTTTCTCTTTAATTCAACTTCGAAAAAAAAGAATACAAGGCCAAAAACATCCAACAAATATGGCGTCTAAAAACACTATATCCACTCTAATAACTGTAACTGCGTTTAATGATAGTCTTCTAGACAGAAGAGAAAATAAATCATTATTACAGATGGTGCTGAACAGAGAAATGGGCTATTCTTGTATTCAAAAACAATTGTCTATCCACGCAATACTATAATATACTATGAATATGCTAATTAATTTTATAATATAAGCCAAAGGCTAGGTAATTATTCGTATATCTTTAATTGGATTTTCTATTTTGAAGGAGTTGACCACGCCTTTAAAAAAGGGAGTGACTTTTTATTTTCATAAATTCGAAACAATAAGGAATACTTTATTTTTCCTTGACTCTAATGAGGATTATTATGGTGATAGACAGTGGTCTTCGATGCTTTCCTAGTTGATTGTATCATAAGGTATTTTTATATTATAATTCGGTGATGAACATTATCCTCCAAGAATTTTAATTTACCTCTTCCTTTAAAAAAAAATTCCTTACACCTGCAGTATAGACTCAATTTAAAGAGAAAAGAGAAGTTCCCGATCTGGTGTCTGGCTGATTCCCATTGGAAAATTCCCCCTCCCGTGGACAACTCCCTGTGGACAATTTCATCAGTTCTGTCCATTTTAAATTTGCTTGGTTTTGGCTTTCAGTTTGAATCCATGTTATTTAAATTATATAAAGTAAAAACCCTTAAAAGTACTTCAGACGGGGAAAACCTTCTTATGTATGCCTAGGGGACGTATCCTTGATTGCAAGGACTGAACTGGTATCTTATATTACAGATATTACATATTACAGATTACAATACAGATGTATATGATATTATATCATATATATATATATATTATATTACAGATATATAAAAAGTCCACAGAAAGTAATTACTCTTGCTTCTTAGTCCCAGCGTTTATCTCTCTGCACTTCCATCATACGGCAACTCTTCTGTCGTTACCATTAATTTCACATTTTCTTTAACCTTTATCTTACCCCACTATGATAACTTACTACTACTACTAACTACTCAACGCAGAACTAAACCGCATGAGGCCAACACAGCTGCGCACGCTCCTCCTCTATACCGATCAATTCAATAGTATCAGGAGACCGTGTTGTGAAGCAAATTTTGGACATATAATTGGTGTCCAATGTACCCCCCCCCCTCCACCACGAAAATGCATGTCCCTACGCCGTGATTCACACAAGGAGAAACATTTTCTGTGTAGTTTTTGTAGATTAAGTTTTTTTTTAACAAAGATATAAAGGGGTAGATATTTTTCAAACTCTAGGGGTCAATTCTTACCCACCGATTGGCACACTTGGCAAGTGCAGAGACTGGAAGATCTTATTAGAATTCTGTGCTGTTTATAATAAATGCCATGGGGTTCTATAAATGGCAAAAATAGAATTAAACCCAAAATAAAATTTCCACGTCTGTAGATAGACCTTCATAAAAATGAAGAGCCTCAAGATATATTACGGAATAGCTTATCTTGTATACAACAATCATGATTTCGGTAATAATCGCTTACTCACTTCTTTGCCTGGTTTGGCAATTATAAAAGCTTAACTTATCAATCGTTAATCAGGTACCGTTTTGGGTTTGAAAGGGATAGGACATAATTTCTGCTCGTCTTATGTTTTAATGTGAGGGGCTGAGTTTTGCCTGGTGAAGGGAATTTTAGACATAAAAATGGCGTCCGGTGTGTTTCCCCTACCATTGAAAATTTCCCCGCGGAAATGCTATCCCCCCCTATCTTGATTTACCTAAGAAGAAGCCTTTTGTGTAATTTTTGTAGATTTGGTTGTATTGACATTCACTTATTATTTACATAAAAAGGAAGCCTTTCATGTGATTTTTCTAGATTTAGTTGTATCGATATTTACTTGTTTTTTGCATAGTCAATTTGTGAAGGTGCCCCCGAACTATGCAAAGGAAAAGAAAAACTTACTTTACTAAAGTACAGTCAAAATAAATATATTTTTATTTGAGTATTTTTCTAAGATAGGTGGCTGATTAATTAAACACTGGCAAAAGAGCTGCGCAAACTTAAGTTGTATTGGAAGCTTTATGAATAGTAACGATGTGACTGATATTCAGGCACCCTAGTCCAATTTTCAAACTTCATTTTTACAGTATTCGACCCCCCTGTATTTGTCCCCCTACCGTTGAAAATCCTCCTTCCTATGGTAAATTCTCCTCGCGGAAATTCAATCCCATACCCTCATTCACGCAAGAAAAAATTATGTTTTCTAATTATTCTAGATTTCAAGGCTGTACTCAGAAGGGGGGGGGTAGGGAGATTTGACCCCCCCCCCCGATATGCTTGTCTGACTCGTAAAAACGAAACAAAAATGGATGTAAACAAATTTTGTATGCGTTTGCTGAGTTTTTTTTGTGTAACCCCCCCCCCCCGAATTTTTTTGAGTAACCCCCCCCCCCCCGAAAAAAATGTCCTGGGTACGGCCTTGTTAAATTTAGTTGTATTGACTTTCGTTTAATGTTTTGCCAAGTCAATTTGCGAATTGGTTCCCTCAAACTATTCAATAGAAAAAAACTTACTTTACTAAAATTTTAGCTAGAAATAATTTTATTTTTACTTGAATATTTTGCCAAGATATGGCGGCAAAGACTCACAAAAATACTATGCAAAATTAACTTATGTCAGAAGCTTTACGAAAAGCAATGATGTGACTGATATTTAGGCACCCTAGTACAACTGTCAAACTTCATTTTGACAGTGCTCATGGCTTTTACCTCCATTGAAAGCACCAGCAAAGATTTTGCCAAAGCCCAAACTGAAGTGCAAAGTGAGAAATTTCGGTCAAATTGGTAAATTTGATTTTGTGCCTTGATTGTGTCATGATCCATTAGCAATTTTTTAAATCTAAAAAAAAATATAATTTTAATTACAAAATTAATAGTTGTTGTTAAAAGTTTCTAATTAATTTAAAACTAATAGCAAATTTTAATCAACTTATTATAAAAAATAATAATTGTAAATACAGAAAAAATAAAAATGTAAATAATAAAATAAATAAAAATGAACCTCGTTTGGCTATTTTATGGATAGTTGTAAATTTTTAAAGACAGTAAATGTCCAGTGTTCATGCCATTCAGCTTCATGGACAGCGACATAACTATAGTTGCAAATTGACACTAATTTTCTCTAATTATTTTAATGTATTTAATAGCTAAAGCCAAAATGGTGATCATTTGAATAAATGCTGACGTCATTCTTGTCATTTTGAACACTTATAGGCAATTACGTCGGTTTTATGCAGTCGACCATCTGATAACCTTTAATGCACTGAATGGATTTTATCATGCATGGGGCAAATCTAACATCAAATCACTAGCTGGAGTGTAAAGAAAGTACAGTTAGAATGCAAAAAAGTGACTTAAGTAGCTACAATGTGGATGTAATATGATGTTTTGAAGGGAGCCTGTCTCCCAAAATCCACTGGCGGATCCAGGGGGGAAGGCTGGGGAACCCAGGATCCCCAAAGATTTTTCTAGTGCCCTCTTGTTTTTTTCTGTTTTTCACTTTTTTAAAAATAAATTTGTCAATTATTAATGCCCTTGCACATTGCCCCCGCTCCAAGATTTTTCTTATTGGCGCCCTTGTCACATTGCTCCTCCCCCCAAGATGTTGCTTTTGATCCTCCCCTGCTAACGTCTAATTATTTACCCCTATTTTTAATATTTATTGTGAGCTTGGGCCCCCGGGAATACATCACGGCAATGGTGCATGCCAGACGGTGTTTTCTACCAAAGACAGTCGTTGGGGGTGAATTGGGGAAGGGAGGCTAGGGTACCTTGGTTTTTGAAGGTAATATGTGTACTATTACTTAATGCCCTAGTTTATACTATACTATGCTGACTCGGGTATATCGATACAGTGCACTAATGAGTTTATCGACTCATGGACTTGATTCCCCAATGAAGATGAATTGTTTAGGGCGACTTAATTTTCCGTGGGGGGTTTCCCGGGAGAAGGATGGTCCGCAGGGTGGACTTTTCTGGGGGAAACTTTTCAATAATTTTAAATTTAAAAATGCGATTGTTATTGATACGTGGGGGGAATTTTCCACGGGGACGGGGGGGGTTTTCCGCGGAAAACGATTTCCCGTAGAGAATCTTCCGCTGGTGGAATTCCGAAGGGATTTTCTTTGAATTTCCTTTCTTTTAAGATCGCAGCAACGCTTGACGGTAAAGGCTAGGGTACCCAATTTTCTTGGCGGTAAAGACAATGTGTATGCTATTACTTATTACCCAAGTTTATAATATACTGTGTTTGTATGCTGCACTATGTATGTTACTTATGTGTGCTATGTATGTTTAGAATTGTTTCCTATATTGTTAATATGTGTATTTAGTCAATTAGTGGTTGTTTCCTATCAACAGTGTTTAGTAATATTTTAAGTGGTTGTCATAACTTTATTTAGTGGAATAATGCTTAAATTTCTATGCTATTTATGTGTTATTTTTATTTTTCTTTCCTTACTCTGTCTTTTCATGTTGTATGCATGATGGTTGTTAAATAAATAAGTATATGCCGAAACCAGAAGGTGGAGATGGGACAATGATTTACACAAGAACTAACGTGGGGGGGGGGCTAGACCGGGACACTAATGTGTTTTTTAACACCCCCAGTCAGTATAACCTGGCTGGTAAAGCACAAACTATGTATGGTTTGTGGCCCACAAAGTCTAAGAGGAAAAAATATCTTCATTTTTAATTCAAGCTCAGCCACAAACTATAGATGGCTTGTATCACACAAAATGGGAAGTGAAGACATTTCCATGACAGCAAAATGGACTACCTAGACAAACTGGATTTACTAATTTATATCATAGTTGTCAAATTGACTGTCAATTAATTAATTATAGTTTTATTGATTAACCTTCTGGTTAATCAGCGGAGATAGAATTCCAAAAAATGGAAATGAGAATTATTTAGAATTTGTTTTTTTTTTTCTAATGATTCAAAATTAGTACAAGTTTAGTAGGACAAAAATAGTATTTAGAAAAATAATAATGACAAACTCAGTTTAAAATAAAGTAATAAATAGTTATTCTTTATCTTTTCTCGTAAACCTTAAGAAAAAAAATATTTAACTTCAAAACATTTATCTAAATTTTCCTTATCTACTTAAACAAAGGGGTCAGCCACTTTCAAAAAGCGTTTACACTATCAGGATCCCACAATATATTGAAGATTTAGGCGTTGAAGATGCGAGGAGGTGTGGCGTTGCAAAAGTGTGTCTACGTGTGGTAGAAGTATGCATAAGCGTGACATAAAACGATGATACGCAAGGCGAAAAAGAGGTGTTATAAAATCTACATAATTTAGTGAAGAACAGGCATATTCTTTGCATAAACAGCCCACGTGCTAATATCATTAAAATGACATTTTTACATTTACTGCTCGTTCTGAAAAATTAAAAGCACCGGTATATTTTTGGGGGAGGGGGTTAGGCTTAAGGCTTTCTCTCTGGCTATATGCCCAAAAATATGTAATAGTGGTAGATGCTGAGTGCAAGCGTTGTCTAATTTTTATTCCCCATTGCATTCTGTTTGATTTCTTGCACGTCCTTAGGAATTTGGGGTGACAATTGTAGATAAAAATGTTAGAGGTAATAAGATAAATCAAGAAAATATTGATATTTCAGGGAGGTGGGGCCTAGTTCTAAGGCCCCTTACACATTTGCCTGTGCTTTTATTTTGTTTTATTTTATTTAGAAGAGAAACAAACCTTAAGAATGGCCGGAAGACTGACAACGAGGATTGATTTTAAGGGGGGATTTTATAGACGGGAAAAGTGTTAATCTCCAGTTTACATGTTGCCACAACTATGCAAAATCAAAATGCACTTTCTCCCAAAAAAAGTTTCGAGGTTTTTTCTAGAAGCCTCTTGCATTAAAAACTAAAGGAATTGCTATGTTTATAACAAGGGGGATAAGGAGACACGTAGTGACTCTGTTGTCTTCACAAATTGGTACCACAGGGACTATAGGCTAAGCATATGCAATGGTGTGTCTTTGATTATCAACAGTTAATGAAATCCCCAAATTCCAAGACCCTTACCTCTCTCCGCCTCAGTTTCAAGTTTCCTCATGGCTCCTTGGGTTTTTCTCTTGTTTTTCTATGGGTTTAATTTGTACCCCTTAACTCCCAAATAAATCACAGTGTATTTGCCTTTGTGGATGGGTTTGAACTCTTTTCCCCTTTTGCATAATTAAACAGATTTTGCATCATATTATCCATTCACATTAAATAATTTCTTATTAACAAATCAAGGCTACTGGAAGGTTAGTATATAGACCCCAGTTTCCTGTTTCATTGCTCCGTAGCGAATTATAATTATACCATTTAACAACATAATTATTATCATCACAATTGTTGTGAAATAGCCTATCCCCTCGATTGCTTGAAGCCAAATTAAACAGTCTGATGACATTTATTAATCTCTCGTAACTTTTTTCTTTTTATTTAAATAAATTGGTAAATACTTAGTGTATGGTCTTTCCTGAAGCAAATATCGGTACTCTTGCATTATGTGGACCTTTCTAAAAAGTCAAGTTTGGTTAATGCTAATGAAATAAAATAGGATGAATATATAATAGCTTATAAACAAATTTGGGCTATATATTTGTACATTAGGGGGGGGGTGTAAAGCATAGCATATATTAAATACGTAACCTACCCTAGGTACTTCCCCCCCCCTAAACCCCCAAAAAACAATTAATATCGTATACGGAATAAAAACTACGCTATCATTGCCTAGTCTATTGCGGTAAACATGTCAAAAACGGGTTTAATCATTGCCTACTCTATATCATAGTAGTTAACCCGAGAGGCCCACATAATGCAACAGTACCCAAACATGATATTCAAATAAAAGTAGTACCATTAGGTCCTTTATACTTTGCTATTTCCAAATAACATAGTCACTTTTCTGAGATTGCATTCCCCTCCTGATGGTCCCAGATATAGCCCTAATTACTTAATTGATAGTGTGCTTCGTCATAGGATCTTTGTTGAAACGGGCTTTTTGCGGTCTCGTCTCAGCTTTTGTCTGTGATTATGTCGAGGATTATTCGCAATATTTTCCAAAAAAATATTTTTAAATTATTAATTATTGTAATTGATATATTAATTAAAATTTAATATATTAATTATTATAATATAAATTATTTTTTGATTGAAAATTATTGTTTAAAAAATGTGGATAGTAAACATGATAATGATAGTGGAAGTAAACATAATAATCTGATTAATATAAAGATCAGGAACGTAATTTGCTACGGAGCTAGGAGAGGCAACTGCCACCTCCAGACCCAAGTTTGACCCTAAGGATCTCATCACCCCCCCCCCCCCGACCCTAGCTAAAATTTAGTTGAATTAGTAAAAATTTTACTAAATGGAATTAGCTAAAATTTAGAAAAAAATTAGTAAAAATATAGGTTGAACGTTATGCTAATTACAGGAACAGAAGGGCGAAAATTACAAGTGGCTGAGCCCAAGTTTCGTTGATACGCTCTCCCCCGAAGCATAAAATCTGTATCTATTCCTGTTTATACACCTAACAACTTTTCTTAATACAATTTTGATGTTGCATTATTGCACTATCACCAGAAGACCAAATACTGATAAAATTCGAAAGTAATTCAACATTTGGAAGTTAAAAAAATGCTCACAAATTTAACAAACAAAAAAAGCAGCAACAAATTCGGCAAGTAGAGGAAAACGAGTTAATAAAATTAGCCTAGAATCACTGCTAAGCAGAGTTTTTGACACCTGAGGTCCATGAGTGTAAATAGGGGACACCGGATTCTCGATGATTGCTCTCTCCCTAGCTTGTCCGTTACTCCAACAGTAAATATGCCTATTTGTGTTTATATAATGTACGTTTTTAAGCTGAACTTAAAAAAATTTGATATAATTTTTTCAACATCCACAGTTTTATGTAAAGATAAAATTTATTCAGACTCGCCTTAGGCTCCACGATGAGTAAAGTAGGGAGGAGACACATTTAAATAATGTTTTAAAAAGAAAAAAAAAACTGTAAGAACACTCAGCAAAAACAAGAAAGGCTCCAATTAGTTCAAGTAATGTTAATTCATGAAATTAAGGGGGGGGGAGTAAATTTTTTTCAATGGAAGTACATTTTTTTCAAAATATGGAGGAGGGGGAAACTAGGGGGGAATGCTTTTCCCCTACTCAATTGGCTCTCTTGATAAATCCTAAAAAAAAAACTTAATAAAAAGAGAGAGAAGCCAAAAACGTTTTAATAGTTTCTGAAGAGAGAGAAACTTTCGAGCTGATTCAGGCATCAAGTTCCATACAAAATGAGTCACTGGTACAGAAATTGGAATCAGGTCGGACCGATACCGATGGAGTAAAAGGAATTTCAATAGAATTTGTAAGTTGAAGGTGATAATTTGTTATATCTCAGGTAAAAAATGACAAAATACTAAAGGCTAAGGGACATCACGGTGGAACTAAGAAACATTGAAATATGTACCTGAAAGTCAGAGCCGTTCCTAGGAGGGTGTCGAGGCTGGAGATTTCCCACTTTGATAAAATTTGTCACTTTGATTCGGCTTTTTTGCATATATTTGAGTCGGAAGGGAATGTCAATAATAGAACAATTTTCAGCAAATATGACGAAATGGGGAGTTATCAGTGAAGAATCTTTGTTCTTCATCCTCTAATAGGGCCACGTGGAGGGGGATGGACTGTAGGTAAATCCCCCCAAGATTTTGAAAAATACCTTTTAGTTTTTTTTAATTGAAGAAATGTCAACGTTCCCCTTAGATATGGAAAAATACATCCCTCCTCCTGAATTTTTGTGAATTGACGCCCAGTGGCAGATCCAGGGGAGGGGTGAAAGGGGCGCCCCCCTAACGTAGTCTAAAGTAGTGTATTTTACTTATTTAACGCAAGTTTGCGTTAAATAAACTTGATCCTAACGCAAGTTTATCGGATCAACCTGTTTTGCCCCCCCCTCTCTAAAAGAAATCCTGGATTCGCCCCTGTTGATACCACTGTTTCCATCAAAAGAAAGACTCAAATGGGGTATTTGGTCTTCCTTAATACTGTCATTTATAAATAATTTATTTACATAAATTTAATTTCATAAATAATTTATTTACATAAATAATTTGTAAATAATCAATAGCTGCAAAAGCAAAGATTCAGCAAAAGCAATACTATCAATACGTCATCCCATTCCCACACCAACAATAGGGTATCTTGGATTTTTGTAGGGGTTATTTTTTTGGGTTTATGAAAAAACCTTAAAAAATACATCAATAGTATGTTGTATTTTTACCACGGAAGCAAAGACGCGTGCGTTGAGCTCTTGAACAACTTTATAGACCTAGCAAAACAGCTTACGGTAACGAACCTAACAGACAAACCCCGAACAACAGGACCTGTCATTTTTCAACACTAATTTTTTAAAGCATTAATAACCATCAAATTGGTATTAGAATTTGGCCATTAGGTAAAGCCTTTGTGTCATTTTACCTCTGTACTTTGTCGGAAAAGTACCGCCTGTCATGTCAAATTACCGTTTCATAGTTATGAAAAAAAGTTTAAAGTGAATATTGCGTCTGACAACTCTTCGACCAATAGGATTCCGCCAGTCTGCCGCCATAAGAAACTGCATGGTGGCAAATTTTCAGCATAATTAAGCTATTGTTTTTTAATAAGTCCCACCCCTTTTTGTTTTCTAGCTGTATTTTTGTAGGCTTACTAACGAACATAACGAACTTCTAAGGAGGTATTTGCGAACGAGTTTTGCAGAAATGTGTTTTTGAACGTCGTCGAAGGGAAGAAGAAGATGTTATTAGGATAACTTCAAGGGAGGGAGTAGAGTGTAGCTTTGTGCATATTTTGGCGGAGAAGGGGTTTACGTAGCTATTTTGGCCTCGGGTAGCTTGGGGCTGCAATGGGTTGTTAATGAGTTGAGTTTTTGTGTGGTAAAATAAGAAAATTTGTTTGAGAACTGAGCTGTAGGTGTGGAAGGATGGAGTGTTTTCAAACAGTCCCACATGCTGAAGGGGTATGAAAAGGTTTATTGATAAAGAATATAACATACAACAAATATATGACAATAATCTCCACTAAGACTTTATGATCTGTAAAGGAGTGGGAAGACACAAGTGTCATTCAAAGAGTAACTCAGAAAAGAGAGAAAAAAAATTAAAAAAATAAATTTGAAGAAATAAATTTTGACTATGAAATATTCCTAAATGATTATAAAGAGTAAAAAATCTCTCAGCTAAAACTAAAGAGAGTCCAACCCAGAGAGAGCTAAAATTAAAGAGAAAGTAACGTAAATTAACGAAAAAGTATGGCGAGGGGAGAGGATGTGTTTTTGCAATTTAGATGGGGGTAATTCTTTTCAATTTTCCAATGATAACACGACGAAAAGCACTTTTCAATGAAAATACACTAAAAGTCTTTTAAAATATCTTTTATAAAATGTAAGGGGGAGGAAGGTAGGAGGAGGCAAATACCTCCTTATCACCCCAAATTGATAACACTAGACTGTGGTTTCATCCAAGGATGGCTCATTAAATAAACACAAGGTGGTACTTAAAAACAAAACCTCATCCTCCGAGATTAGATACAGATTTCATTGTAGAAGAGTTACGGGGGGGGTCTCCCAAGCCCTTTAATTCCCTACATTTCTGGGTACGTCGAGCTCAATTAACAAATACTTTTTTTTCACTATTCCACCCACCCTGGCACCCTTTCTTCTCCACGCATAAAAAATTCATTTTGCTTGCAAATGAAAGGCAGGGGCTTTAACCGGTCGTATCACTAGAATTTTAGATTGTTTGATAATTTTTAAATTGTTGTTCATATAATCCTCAGTCTTTCTATTTACAAATTTTTCCCTCTTCCTGGTAAAGTTAGAAAGCGACATCAAAGGACGAGCGAATCGCGTGTAAGATAGTGAAAATCATTGTTAAAGTCATAACAGTCTTGGAATTCACGGAAAGCCCTCCCCCCAGGCATAGATTTCATTTACAACAATCCGTTTGAATATTTGTATGTAGCATAATGAGTTAGATTAGGAAATTATCCAATTTTGAGTTTAGAATAAACAACATTTCTTTGAAAGTTAAAGCACCTAAATTTTATAGATAAGTAAAGTTTAGGACAGGGTCACATCCAAGATTTTTTTCGGCGGGGGGGGGGGGGGCTCACGCAAAAATAAAACACATCAAAAATTTGTTTATAGTCATTTTTGTTATGCTTTTACGAGTCGGACACACATTTCAGGGGGGGGGGGGTTAAAACCCCCTGGATAGGGCCTTCCTCCCGTATTATATGGTACACACTCGAGAATCTGGATCCACAGATAAGACAATAGCCGGGTTTTGGCCGGAAGTATCCAAAGAATATTAGCATAGGCTCAGTTGAAATCTACGTTGTAGGTATATTTTTTTATTAAATATTTAATATATAGAGATGCTATTTTGATTGGGTTAGGTAGGTATTTAATATAATGTGTTTCGGCACCCCCTCCACCATAATTATTTGTTGTAGTTTTTATAATTTTGTTACTAAAGTATTTTATTTCCAGCATATTTCGGTATATTTCATTATCATTAACCCAACTTCATTTCTTGACTGTGTACCATATTATAAGTAAGTACAAATTTGTTATAAATATCAACTTTTACTTCTTTCTTAAAACCTTTTGTAAGATTTATAATAAAGCAGGAAGCCTTAGTCAAGATCAAGAAACTAAGCGTTAGGTGGCTATTTCATTAGTTGATATTGTATTCCTTTATATTCTTTGAGCAGTGTTGTTCCTAGGGTAGACGGTGACGAGGGAAATATTAATTACAGTGCCCCCTCCCGAATCAAATGTAAGCAATAAAAAATCTGAATCTAAGTGAAAAATTGGATCAAAGTGAGCTATCCTCCGGCCTTGACGCCCCCAGCTGCGGTGCCTGGGACATCTGAGGTGGTTGCCCCCACCTCCTCCTAGGAACGGCTCCACCTTTCAAGTGCATATTTTACTTTTCTTAGTTCCGCCGTGATCTCCCTTGACCCCTTAGTATTTTGTAATTTTTTACCTCCGATAAAATTAATTATCATCTTCAAATTACAAATTTCATTGAAATTACTTTTATTTCATCCGTAATACATGATTTCATTCCAACACCAGTGACTCATTTTGTATGGAACTTGATGCCTGAATAAGCTCGAAAGTGTCTCTCTCTCTCTCTTTAGAAACTATTAAACCATTTTTGGCTTCTCTCTTTTTTTCAGTTTTTTAGGATTTATCAGGAGAGTCATTTGAGTAGGGGGAATGCATGTGCCCCCCTAGTTGGCCCCCTCCCCCATATCTTAAAAAAATTGTACTTTCATCGAAAGAAAAACAAACAAATTGCCCCTCCTTCTTGATTTAGAAATATACATTTTAACCCTCCGTTCTTGCTGAGTGTTCTTACACTCATTTTTTTCTTTCTAAGCTAGTATTATGTAAACAAAAATAGGCAATATCATTTTTGGAATACCCGGCTAGCTAACAAGAGGGCAATCATCGATAATCTGGCTTATATTTTCTTGTGAGGATTATTCTAGGGAAATTATGAGCATTACAATGGTTTTTATAACCCATTTACGCTTATGGAGCATAAATAGGAAAGCTTCACACCTTAACTCACCGGTTTTTGTCGCTTTTTGTTTGTTAAGTAAATTTGTTATTTGTGTAAGCCATTTTTCAACCATTTTAGAATGGTCAGTTGCTTTCGAATTTTCTCAGTGTGTGCACTCCAGTGATACAAAATCAAAATTCCTCCCTCTTGCAATAATACAAAATCAAAATCCCTCACTCTCATAATAATGCAAAATCAAATTCCCCCCTTTTGCAATAACACAAAACCAAAATTCCTCCCTCTAGTATACTCCCTATTTTACAAAAAAAAACAAAAAAAAACCGGTGACTGGGCATGACCAAAATAATAAAAAAAAACGCTATCGTGACCGTGGTAACTTCGTTCGAATCTTAGAAAAGAAGCAATTTTTTTACTTTTTGTCCTTAGAGAAGACTGATAAGTCAAAAATGATATATAAAAAGTAAATCAAAATCCATCACTCTCATAATAATACAAAATCAAAATTGCCCCCTTTTGTAATAATACAAAATCAAAATTCCCCCCTTTTGTAATAATACAAAATCAAAATTCCTCCCTCTTGTATACTCCCTATTTTACAAAAAAAAACGCAAAAAACCGGTGACTAGGCATGACCAATGTAATAAAAAAACCGCTATCGTGACCGTGGTAACTTCGGTTTAAATCTTAGAAAATAAGCAATTTTTTTACTGTTTGTCCTTATAGAGATTAATAAGTCAAAAATGATATATAAAAAAAGATTTTAAACTTGCTTAAAAAATTGGAATTAAAATCTTTGCGGTTTGTTTTCCCTTTTTTATTTTTTCCTGCTGCTAGTTTCAGCATAACGTGTGAATTAAAAAAAAAACTTAATTGAAAACTATTCCACCTTTAAAGTAAAACCTTTATGTTAAGGATTTTGTTTTCGTCCTTTATGTCTTTAGCTTCTCTTACCTCTGTTTGCACCTTAATTGAAAAAAAAAAAAACACCTTAATTGAAAACTATTCCACCTTTAAAGTAAAACCTTTATGTTAATGATTTTGTTTTCGTCCTTTATGTCTTTAGCTTCTCTTACCTATGTTTGCACCTTAATTGAAAAAAAAAACACCTTAATTGAAAACTATTCCACCTTGAAAGTAAAACCTTTATTTTAAGGCTTTTGTTTTCGTCCTTTACGTCTTTAGCTTCTCTTACCTCTGTTTGCACCTTAATTGAAAAAAAAAACACCTTAATTTAAAACTATTACACATTTAAAGTAAAAACTTTATGTTAATGATTTTGTTTTCGTCCTTTACATTTTATATTACGCAATATTTTTTTTTCTAAGAGAGAACAAAAAGAAAATATACTTCCATTTCAAAAGTCGAATTAGAGGTGCACAGAAATTCGGGAGATTTGAAGATTTTGTATGTGGGGGTCTGGGCCTCTGATTCCCTCCCTTCTGACACCCTTGACTGAATGGTCCAATGATTGAAAAAGCTATTCTTAAAATGATCAAATTAGTTGTCAGCAATTTACACCGGTTGTCGTAAAAAAAAACGATTATATTTCGCGTGTGTCAAAGGATTTTAAACTGTCCACTAGAAAAAGAAAACACGAAAGAGGCGACCTTTGACACTTTATAAATATCATAAAGGACAATAGTGTATTTTTAAATACCCCCTCCCGCCCTGTACAACAAGGCATACAAAAAGGGCAATGATTTGTCATATTGCTAATGAGTTTGGCACTTGTCTGGTACAATTCTTTTTCAAATATGGCTTTCTCTCTTAAAGGATCTCTTAAAAAAAATTTATGTAGTTGCCATTAGCTTGTTGATAATAGGAGTGGTATTCAGGGGCGGATCTAGGATTTTTTAGGGGGGGAAATAGGCTAATCTGATAAACTTGCTTGCGTTAGGAGCTAGTTTAATTAACGCAAACTTGCGTTAATTAAGTGAATTACATTACTTTGACTACGTTAGTGGGGCGCGTGCCCTCCTCGCCCCCCCTTCTGAATCCGCAACTGGTGGTATTTCTTTTAGTTATTTTTGCAGTATTATTTGGACTTCCTCATTTCTTTGCTAGGGATTTTCTTATTTTTAGGTTCAAATAAATAATTATCCCTTGTCTATCGGTTCAATTCCTATTAAATTTGATTAAAATTATACCTTATCGCAGTCGAAAACAATTTAATTGTCTTTCACTACAAATTGATGCTTGATATCAACATGATGTTTATATTGTAATTACCGTTATTACAGAGATGTTCTTATGTTTTGATTATAGGGGGTGTATTTTACATCGGAGAAAGGGGGATACAATTCAGACGGAAAGCTGATAATTATCTAAAACCGCAAAATTTTGAGAATAATGTCGGTCGAAATGATGAAGGACCTGGAACACATAGCCATTAATCATTCAGAAATTTGTCAAGATTAATCCGTTTCAGTACGTTATTATTAGTCAATCTAACCTTTTCTCTGATCTAGGCGTAGTGTTTCTTTTTATTGTTTGCGCGGGGTGGCTATTTGCGGGAGGACCATTGGGGCTGTGCTTGTATATAAGAGCAAGAAAATCATAAAATCGTGTGTTGAAATTAAATAAAAATTACTATTTAATAATAGGAGTTTCGTATATAATGAGAAATGTTTCGTATAATTTTTATATAATTAGTAATAATTTTTATAGTATAATAACTTTTATAATAATTGTAAATTATAAAATAATTTTTTATAATAATTTTGATAATAATTTTATTAAAAAAGTAAAAATTTTTCGTATATAATGAGTAATTTTTCATGGTAGCTCCCCCTAATTACGTACACTAAAGTGAGTCACTGAATCCGTGATCCTTCTTCACCACAAGCGCTCGAAACTTTTATAGTTGTTCTGTTGACTTCTTATTTTATAATTTAATTCCTTAATTTCTTAGTTTTTGAAATTACTCCCTTACCGCTGCCTCCTTTTGTGGCTCTCCCCCTACACTCTAAATGATATTATGAAATTGTGTCTCTGTTCTTTGGTAAGCTAAGTACGAACGTAAAAACGAATACAGACAAATTATTTTTCTATTTTTACGGCCAGATTATCAATTTGACCATCCGTAGATCTAAATGCCCTTATAAGGATTATTTACTTTTTAAGACAATGTTATTATAAAGTTCGGTTTTATTTTTGATTTAAAAAAGCCAAGGTCCGTAATTTTTTCCAATATTCATTGCAAAACAAATCTTCAAGCAATTAGCCTAGAGAGCGATTAGTTTCGCTCCAAAATTCGCCTGGTTCATTAGATTTTGTTACATACGCAATGGGAGGGGTATTTCATGCCTATAGACTCCCTTCAAAATAAGTTTAGATATGTTTAGGATTTCTCATATTGTTCATTATAATTTCTAAATAACTTCACTGAAACCAAAAAATTTAGTCCCAGTCCCGAAGATAACCTCTGCTGTACGTACGTATGTACGCGCCAAGTCGGAGTAAAAATGTATGTACATCTTTAGCAATAATCTATTTAAAATCCAGCATAACTGACAGGAAAATTAGAGTACTCAGGGGATTCAGCTAGGGGCGGATCCAGGATTCTTTTAGGGGGGGGGGACACAATAGGTTGATGTGACAAACTTGCGTTAGGACCAAGTTTAATTAATGCAAACTTGCCTTATTTAAGTAAATTACACTACTTCAGACTACGATAGGGGGCACGCGCCACCTCCTCCCCCTCTGGATCCACCACTGGATTCAGCGAGTGGAGGCAGAGACGGCTTTTGTTCTGGTTATATTTCCTTGCCTTTCCCCCTTTAAATTCTGAAAAATGTCTTTTTTGTGATTTTTGTAAAAAGTAACTTTTTGTTGGTATTTCACTTAAGAAATTGGAAAAATAAAAATAGTACAGTTTACTCAAGCTTCACGTACAATTTTGATCGGAGTATAGGGTCCTTTTGATCTGTTATAATAACTAATTTGTATCCCTCTGTAAAAGACCAGAGCAAGCGCGATAGAAAACCATCAAGGAAGAAAAAGAAACCAAAACGAAAGACAAAGCACTCTACCAGGTGAAAGATATGAGAAAATAGCATGTGATGGCTCAAACTTCAAAATTATACACTTGAACAATTCCTCGTGTGGCAAAGCTTATTTTGCCGTTATATCCGGAGCTTTAAAATTCTTCACGATTCTTCTACTCATATATTGCAACTACTAATGCTTCTACTACTACTACTCCTACTACTATTACTGCTACTACTACTGCTGCCACTACTACTGCTGCTACTACTACTAACAACTCACTGCAGCACAAGCCGCTTGAGGCCAACAAAGTTAAGCATGCTCCTCCTTCATCTGAATCTATTTAAAACCTCCCTCTTTACAGTCTCCCAAGAAGTTCCACTTTCCCTTAAATCCTTTCTTACGATCTCCTCCTACCCAATTTGGGGACGACCTAATTTTCATTTATCCCTAGATGGATGGCCAAAAAGTGCGATCTTTGGCAATCTGTCATTCCTCAGCCGTGGAACTTTTTAACCTTTATCTCGTTTATAGCCCTAGAAAACATGCTGTCCTTACAGCTTACCCTTCGAAATAAAACCAGCAAGACGGGTACCCAAAATAAAATCTCGAATGTCGAACTTGGAGGCAGGGAGCGTTGGAATATTTTTTATGAGAAAAACTGGAAACAAATAAGACAAAATAATATAGAGTGATCAGAGTGGGCCAAGCATGGTTTAGCTGGTGAAGTTAGCGCAATTATATTTACTCCTATTAGCAGCGATTTTCGAGAACCCTAATAGAATTTGAGGTTAGCATTGGAAACCTTAGGCCATGTGAACGAAACAACTGTAAATTATTCGTCATCAAGGTTCCCAACAGCCTGAACAATTCACGTAAAAATGAAGAAACATTTTGGGAACTAACAAGCAATCTACATGAACCTGTCACTATTCACTTGTTGAACTTTTGTCGTATTATTGAACTAGGGTTAATATTTTTTGCTGTCTATTTTAATAGATTGAAAAGTTTCTTTTTAAATTCAAACAATTTGGTTTGGATTGCCCTCACGCCAGAAACGGGATATACTTTGGAGACAGGATCCAATAAAGGGTTAAAAATGCTTAAGCTTGATGCCTAATAGAATTCAAGATCCTGGAAACCAGGATCCTGAATTAAGGATCCTGGAAACCTGAATTAAGGATCCTGGTATTCCTGAAAAACTAGGAATGAAAATAGTCTTGGAGCTTGAAAGTAAAGAATTTCAAAATTAATAAACATTATAGAATTATTAAACTATGAAGGGACACTAACTGGGGATGGAGGGGTGAAATTATCTTCCATTAAATTTTGAAAGATATTTTTTTCTTGGCTTTTTCATTAAAAGATACCTCTTCCCCCAAAATTAAAAAATATCGTTTTCGTTTTCTCATTAATAAAGTTAAAAGAAGTCCACCACTAAGAGTGCATCCAGGATTTATGCCTGTGGGGGGTACTCTTTTGGGAGAGGAGGGGGTTACAATTTATTTTTAATGCATAAAAATTTGTTTATTTGTATTTTGTTACGTTTCAACGAGTCGGACAAAATATGTTGAGGAGGTTCCAAGCCTGAACCCCCTTCCCCTAGATAGGGCCCTTCCACCACCACCCTACATTTCCGTTAAATGGCGCCACTGAAACGAGGCCCAATACATTTAGGCGTTGAAAACTTTGCGCGATCGAAATGACTAATCATTTGTAATCGAGCTCCCCTTTCACCTGGGACCATTTACACCTTTACTTTGTGCTTTCTAAAACACCTTATGAAAAGAGCATCGTTAATGAAGTTTATACTATTGGCCAACTTTTCAGCTACCCTTTTTTATCAGACTATACTTTTTAACTTACTATTATCCTCACATTAAGAAAGAGGCAGGCCCTATAGTCCCTCCCATTTAACCTTATTAACCTCAAAACTTATAAACAAACCAATAATGCATTTAGTCATTTTCGACATGTCAGGGATCGTGCGCCTTTATTTTTATTTATTACTTCGTTAGCCTTATCGAATATTAAGACTATAGTTTTATAATAGTATGTTACATTCGTATTCGTTTAAGAGCCTAATATGAAAAAAAAAATCTTTATTGGATATTTAATAAGCGAGCTGTAGAAACGTACATTATTCATATAGAAATTCCTTGGTTACAAATTTTGACTAAATTAAAACATGGTTGTCATGTTTTCATATATAAGCTGAAACACTGGCCAAAATAACAAAAACTACTGCACCAACGAGCCAAATTATAAGGATCGTTATTCGCATTTTTAGAATGAATCTCTCTAAGTTCACTAGTTAAAATTGTAAAGTTTCACAGTGATCGAACTAAAATTTCATTTTTTCTTTGTAAGATGCAAGTCCATTTTTGTTGCATAAAATTATTTCGTAATTAGAGCTAACTTTGTATATTGTTTTTTTCAATAAAGTCAAATTTGCTTTGTTTTTGTTGTGTTTTTGAATAGAGTCGGTAGAAACTCAAATTTTTATTTTAGTGGCTGTTCTTTTTTCCAGTTCGCTAAGTTCAGTCTCCAATTAAGCTACCGGCAACATTTTTTTTGGCATTTGTATGTAATTTAAAGCCTTGTTTACAGAGGTAGGCCTATTCCTTGCATATCACTTGCATACAGATTTGGACGAATGGTGCAAACAGAGGTAAGTAACTCCCTGCATTTCTTGGTTCAATTTCATTGATATCTGTTTTTCCCACATATTTAAATTTCTACATTATTTAGCTACTATGCAGCCTTTGCTAAACGGTTTCTGGCAAATTTGATCAAGTAAATTGACCAAGCAGCTTCGCTATGTGACTAAAAACTGCTATGACCAATTTAATTGAAAGCAAAACCCTTAAAATCTTCCTAGGAGTCTTCTTGGAAAAAAATAAAGAGTTTTTGAAAGTAAAGATTTATGTGAATACCTGATTAAAGTATAGTGCTTAATACATTCTTAAGGCATTCAGTTATTCTTCTTCCAAACAGGAATATATCTTTTTTATAACAAACCCCTAATTTTAGACAAACCTTTGCCGGTAGAAAAACAAATTCTTGAACCCAGATCTGAAACAAAAGTGAAATTAATATTTCCCCACCTGGAGACATATTTTTTTTTTCTTACAAATACTACTAACAACTCACCGCAGCACCAAGCCACCTGAGGCCAACACAGCTCCGTACGCTCCTCCTCCATCCCAATCTATTCAAAGACTCACTCTTTACAACCCCCAGAAAGTTCCCAATTCCCTTAAATCTTTCTTTATGACATGCTCGCACCCCAACCGCGAACGAGCTGCTTTCCGTCTAGCCTTAGGCGGTTGGCCGATAAGGAAAATCTTCGGCAATCTGTCATCCTTCATCCACAGAACGTGCACTAGCCATTGCGTGACGTAAATTCCTGTTGCCAAAGCGAGGTTTGAATCAAACAGTTCGTGGTAACGAACTGTAAGTAAGGAGCGACCTGGCTCAATGGTAACCGAAACCCTAGAAAACGGGTTTCTGATACCAATAGATACATCAAAAGAATAAGATTTTAATGCTGAATTCAAATATATAACTTTGATCAAGTTTAGTCCATCAAAAGTTAACCCATCAAAAGTTACGCGCCTGAGAAAATTTCGCTGATTTTCGAAAAAAAGGGAGAAAGACCCCTTAAAAATAACAGAACCTTAATGTAAAATGCGTCATCAGGTGCAGAGTATCCAAAAACACTACCGCAGAGGTTTCGAGTACTTATATGTAAAAATGTGGATTTTTATATTTTTTTTGCCATACGTAAGATCACCGATGAAGGGTTGTTTGTTTTTTCTATTTCCCAGGGGTGATCGTATCGACCCAGTGGGCCTAGAATATCGTGGGAGGACTCATTAGATCGGAAATTAAAAGTTCTAGTGCTCTTTTTAAGTCACCAAAAAAATGGAGGGCAACTAGGCCCCCTCCCACGCTAATTTTTTTCCCAAAGTCACTTGATCAAAATTTTGAGATAGCCATTTTGTTCAGCATGGTTGAAAATATGATAAATATGCTCTTTAGGATGACTTAATCCCCCGAAGTTCCCGGCGGGAGAGCTGAAAGTTATGAACTTTGCCCAATGTTAACACATAGTATTGGTTATGAGGAAGTATACAGACGTTTTCAGGGGGGATTTTTTCTGGTAGTAGGGGGGGGGGGTAGGTTGGGGGTTATGTGGGAGGATCTTTCCATGAAGGAAGTTTTCATGGGGGAAGGGCCATTGCTATGAAGGGGGCGCCGGATTTCCCAGCATAATTTAAAAAAAAGATCAGAAATTAAATATAAAAAAACAAGTTTTCCAACTGAAAATAAGGAGTAACATCAAAACTTAAAACGAACAGAAAATATTACGTGTATGATTGGGTTCACTCCCTAGTCAGTACCTCGCTCTTTAAGCCAAAAATTTTTAGTACGTTCATAAGATCTATTTATTCTAAATAACGGCTTTTGTGATTAAGGGGTCATTTTTAAAGAATTGGAACAAAATTCGAACTCTAGCTTAAAGAGCGAGGTATTGACTAGTAGGCGAGCCCCCTAATATTCGTATTCTAATATATGAATATAGAAGTTCGTTATGTAGGTTAATTCGTAAGTTATGTATATTTATTACTAATAAAAACGTTCGTAAATAAAATTTAACAAGTTTCGAGAAAGCCATTTAACCAAATAAAAGTAACATTAATATGCAAATATTGTTTTAATTATTCATGTACGGTGAGCCAAAATCAAAACCTGCATCAATTCAAAAACGTTCAAAAATTAAATTTAAAAAAAAACAAGTTTTTTTACTGAAAGTAAGGAACGACGTTAAAACTTAAAAAGAACAGAAATTATTCCGTATATGAAAGGGGCTGTCCCCTCCTCATCGCCTCGCTCTTTACGCTAAAGTTTGGCTTTCTCACAACTCTTTTTTTTAACAATAAAAAACTTTAGCGTAAAGAGCGAGGCGCTTCCGTATATGAAAGGGGCTGTGCCCTCCTCAATGCCTCGCTCTTTACGCTAAAGTTTTTATTGTTTAAAAAAAAGAGTTGTGAGAAAGTCAAAATTTAGCTTAAAGAGCGAGGTGTTGAGGAGGGCACAGCCCCTTTTATATACGGAAGCGGGGGTTTGGGGGGCGGCAGCCACCCAACTGCACCTCCTAATCCCTGTACGTTTTAAGGTTCGAACTTGTGACTCAGCCTCTTTAACTCTTTAGAAAACGTAGTTTTTTTCAAATAATCTCATGATAAGATGAAAAAAACTAACTAGTCACTATTTCTAGTGATTTTATGTTGCCGAGTGATTTTTTATTTCTCGCTAGTGATTGTAGTGATTTTTGTTCTAACAATAGTGGTTTTTCTCAAATCTAGTGATTTTCCACCTTATAGCGCGTAGATTCATGGTTCAACCGAATGAATCCTACAAGAAGTAATTAATAATAAAAAAAAAATTTAATTTGGTTTGTCTTTATTGCCAGAAGAAAAATCACGTATGCGCATGGGCGCCCATATGGGGGGGGGGGGCAGGGGGGATCCCCCTGGCTGAATGATGCTGCCTTATTTTTATATTTTTGTTCTGAGATTTCTATTATATAGCATTAAAAGTGCCAATTAGTTGAGGTTTGCCCCCCCCTGGAATTCAGCTTATGGGTGCCCATGCTGATGCGTCTCATTTTTTTCCCCAGGGGTTATCGTGTAGAACTAGCAGTCCCAGAATATCGGGATAGGGTTCATTTAACGGAAACAAAAATATCTAGTGCCCCTTTTATTTCACCAAAAATATCAGAGAGCTACTGGCTCCCCTCTCACGTCCATGTTTTCCCTAAAATTGCTCGACCAAAAGTTTAAGATAGTCATTTGGCTTACTATAGTTGAAAGGTGCCAAAACTGTACCTTAGGTTTGGCTTGTTTTTGGAGAAAAAGTTAGGTTTTTGGAAAAAAAATTAGGGTTTTGAATCTACAAGAAAAAAAAGAAGAAAAAGTAAATATTTCGATTACTTCACCGATAACAAATTTTCAGTGATCGGGTTATAAGCCAAGGGTGCCAATTTGGGAAAATACATGGAGGAAGCCAGGATTTTGTTCTATTCTCTTCAAAAAGATGCGAAAAGAAATTTTTCAAAGTTCCAAGGGTATTTTTCACTTGAGAAACAATAAAATATCAATCTAAAGTTATTTTTCCATACTAGGGGGGTAATTTTACCCCCTTACTATATGTGCACATGTATAGAACATGTTAAGGAAAGAAAACAATTGTTAATTACACTGATAAAGAGTATTAAAATTCTAGTCGATAATATTGTGATTTATGAGCTGATCTAATGATTTTTTTTTAAGAATTTAGTGATTTTTTTTAACCGGGTGGCAACCCTTTGTTGACTGTGCGATTATGTTTTGCAATCCGTCTAGCAACCGATGCTTTTCTGGGTTTGCTATTTCAAATTTAGCAGCAATTTGTGAGTTGATGCACCATGGAGCCAAACATAGACCAGACATGAAGCCAGTTTTAGTATTGATGACGGCCACTGCATATGTGATCGAAATATCTGGTATTTTTGTGATTTTCTATCACTGTTATAATCTTAACTGTCTATTAAAAGGATTTTATCCCTATTTGAACTTTTATTTATTTGGAGCCAGACAGAGTAGATATTTAGCAAATCGGAAAAACAAGGAACTGATTTTATGCAGATCGGTTTTTCTTAGCAGTTTCCAAAAGGGAGCAGCATAAATTATGTGAGAAAGTGCTATGGCATTATAAAGACTAACCAGAAGCATCCGGTTGAACCGAAGTCTGCATGAAACAATAGAAGCCTAAGCTGCTAAAGTTCGACATTTGAGCTAATCAAGGAAAAACGTACGGGTATGCGGATTGAGGAACCTGTGTGTAGGCCATGATTAATGAGGTAGTCCACACGCTGGACAGAACTATTCCCAAGGGCTACAAATGGAACTAAGTTAACCATTTTCCAATTAGAAAGAATAATTTAGCAGATTAATGAGTTGCAATCCGATTTAACAGTGAAAATTTCTGTGATTCGTTGGAGGGCTCGGCTTGTATCCAAAATGTCGTCAGCATAGCATACCAAAGACAGTATGATTGAGGAAAAAAAAAATCAAAGAGGATGGGCAGAGATCTTGAGCTTCTATAAGACAGCTATTGAAAAGACTGGGCGGCTTGACTACTTCTTGCCGGACCCCCCTTCTTAACTAGAACAAACCTACTGCAAGGGGTGAGTGGCATGCCTTTATTTCGCAGTAGCTTTTAATGTCGTGTTTAAGACGCGTTTAATGCGTGTCCAACAAGGATGAGGCATAATCCGGAAGCATCGGCAACGATCAAAATATTGGCAATTACAGCTATGGCATCGGCACATCCTGATCTTCGTTTAAAACCAAACGGATCCGGAGGGATGTAACTTATTTCTTCAAATTATGTTAAAAACAGCAGCTCGAAGAGCTTTCAGAGGGATGCAGTGACGATAATCGGACGAACGATGACCAGTGAAGGGCGGATTTTCTTCTTTTTTTTTTAAATGAGGGTGAGATCTCGAATAAGGAAGAAAGAAGGGACTATCCCCTGGGTGAATATCGTCTGATTAAGAAAAGAAAGATGCATCGTGAGAAGCGTGTTTCAAATGGACTGCAATAACTCTATAGACACCAGAGGAAGACTTCTATTTTAGGTTTTGTAATAGCAACTTCTACATAACGGGTGCCAACGACAGAATCGGCATCTAAATGAGAGTCCAGAAAATTGTCCTAGGGTTCTTCATAGCATCGCTCTATGAGAGGATCAGGAGCAGAGAAAATTGGGTTCATAATACACATACCACTCATCTTCTGGAATGTTGCCAGGAGATGCAGAAGAAGAGGGGGTTTCTGAAGGAGAAACAAACGTGAAAACCATATTCTGATCTTGTTTTGCGCAAGCAGAATAATTGTTGATAAGCTTTTTACGATGCAAAGCAATAAACTTGGAGTTTACTGTTGAGGAGCCTAGAATTTGGACGCCCACAATCTTTCCACGCAGAAAGCTGTGTACCTGGAAATTAGTTTGTTTCCAGACTTTTTAGTTTTTGTCGGCTAGACCATCCAACAAAGTGTCTTTAGGCCTACCTGGTTAACAATCTTAAAGAAAAACCTTCAGGTCTTTAAGCTGATAAGACTTACCCGATGGAAAAAATTAATCTTCTAATACGCCATGAAGTTCCACATTGGTTACATCCAATCTTCTTCTACAAAAAAGCTAGGTGTAAGCACCTGAGCACGTTGCTTCGATCCCACACCCTTCTGCTGTCAAGATCTTGAGGTTCTTACAGTTCTTCCAATGATGTTTTTGTTTTCAGTGAATTCACCTATTTTAACATGGCCTGCGATAGGCTGTAAATAAAAGAAAAGTTCATAAAACAATAATTTTATTACCAAAAAAGTGATAGGCTTACTGTTACTTTTCCGCATAATGACCGAAAAGAATGACGCATTCGTCGTATATGTGGACAAGCTTTTCTATAGCCTCTTCAAAGAATGTTGTCGCCAAAGAATTTCATATTTCTTTTATTTTAAAGATTTGTATGGTTTTGTAAGTTTCAACTTACACATGGGAAGTCCTGAACTTAGCTTATGCTGATTATTTAAGCATCCTAGATAAAAGTTTGAGCAAAATAAATGAGCTTTTAGAGGTTTTGTGATTTCAGAGCGCTAGAATAGGTTTGGAAATAAATGTTAAGAAGACTGAGTCGCTAAGGTTAGGAATAAGTGAAGATAAAAAGGTGACGTTTGGTAACGAAAAGATAGATGAAGTGAACAGTTTCACTTACCTTGGTAGCATTAGTAGTAAAGACGGTGGGTGCAGTGAAGATGTTAAAAATAGAATAGCCAAAACCCAGGGTGTTTTTTCATACTTGAAAAAAGTTTGGAAAAATAGGAAGGTAAGTCTACAAACCAAGATTAGGATAATGGACGCTACTGTGATGACAGTGGTCAAGCATGGTTTATAAGCGTGATTGCTCCAAAAAATGGAGAAAGATTTACTAGATGTTTCAGAGAATTTGCCTACGGATTTTGTTGGGTACCCGACTGACTGACCGTATTTCAAACAGTAGGCTGTGCAAAAAGTGCGGACCAATTCGTTTCCTAGGGCCATAATGAGAGATAGGTTAAGATGGCTAGGGCACGTTCTGCGGATGAAGGATGACATTTCGCAAAAAACTGTCCTTTCTGGCCAACCGTCTAGGGCTAAACAGAAAGTAGGTCGTCCTCGGCTGGGGTGGGGGAGGTCGTAAGAAAAGATTTAAGGAAAATGGAACTTCCTGGGAGGGTTTAAAGAGGGAGGCTCTGAACAGATTGGGATGGAGGAGGCGTGTGCGTAGTTGTATTGGACTCAGGCGGCTTGGTGCTGCATCGAGTTGTTATTATTATTATTATTAGTAGAAGTAGTAAGTTTTTACTTAACCAATAGAAACAAAGAGATTTCATTTCACTATCCTTGGCACTTTATTCGATGGTTAAAGTATATATATATATATATATATATATATATATATATATATATATATATATATATATATATATATATATATATATATATATATATATATATATATATATATATATATATATATATATATATATATATATATATATATATATATATATATATATATATACACACACACACACACACACACACACAAAAATATATATATATATATATATATATATATATATATATATATATATATATATATATATATATATATATATATATATATATATATATATATATATATATATATATATATATATATATATATATATATATATATATATATATATATATATATATATATATATATATATATATATATATATATATATATATATATATATATATATATATCAAATAAAGACAACAAGTTTTTCAACTGAAAGTAAGGAGCAACATTAAAACTTAAAACGAACAGAAATTATTACGTATATGAGAGGGGTCGCCCCCTCCTCAACATGTCGCTCTTCACGCTAAAGTTTTTTGGCGCTTTATAAAAAAAAAGCTAATTATTGGGACAAAATTTTAACTTTTGAGTAAAGAGCGAGGTGTCGAGGAGGGGGCAACCCCCCTCATATACGGAATAATTTTTGTTCGTTTTAAGTTTTAATGTTGCTCCTTACTTTCAGTTGAAAAACTTGTTTTTTTTATTTAATTTATGATCGTTTTTTAAATAACGCCGGGATATATCTGGCTGTGCCTCCACGGAAAAATCCCCTCTCCAAGGAAATATCCTCTTGACAATTCAAGCCTGGCGAAAATTACCCCGGACAATTACCCTTAACATGCCCACGAGTAAAATTGAATCGGTAAAAAGAAAGCAAGACATATAAAGAAATTTCGTATAGGAATTCTGACAAATTCCCCCATTATAGAATTTCCCCTGAAAAGTTCAATACCTGGAATCTTTCCTTTCCATATCAAATTCTCCACGTGCAAAATCCCCCTAGTAGAAAATTTGTCCTCCCCACCCGAAAAATGTATGCATACTTCCCAGTAACAAATGCTATTCGTAAACAATGGGCAAATTTTATAACTTAAAGACCTTTCCGCAGGGGCTATGGGGGTCATATTATCTTCAAAAAATATAGTTATTGGGCCCTTGAACTATGTTGAAAAAATTAACCATCTCAAAATTTTGATCGGACGATTTTGAGAAAAAAGTGGCGAGAGAGGGGAAATCAGGCAAATTTTTTCAGGCTCGTAACCTTTGATGGGTAAAACTAAAACTTAATGAAACTTATATATTTGAAGTCAGCATAAAAATCCGATTCCTCTGATATTTCTATTGGTACCAAAATTTCGTTTTTTACAGTTATTAATAAAAAAAAATAACAAATATACAAATATAATATAGTACAAACATAATTTGTACTTAACTGAAAAGAAATTTAAATGAATGTGCATTGTCAGTTTAATATACATATGCTGGTATTTATTTCTTAAAATCTTTGATTTTTTTTATTAATTTTTGATTTCTTAAAGTTATAAAAGCGAAAACTTTTGAAAGAATTTGTTCAGTAAAGTACAAATTATATTCTGGCTATTAGAAAGCATAGGCGTTTTGCCTACTCATATTAATTTCTGCTCTTTTTGACTTTGACTCTGTTATTTATTTTATTTTCTGTTCATTTTGGGTTTCATTTATTTATGGATATGATTTGTGGTAGTTCTAGGCTTGGTAGATTATTTGATTCTATTTTTGTTCATTTTTGGATTAATGGAGTTCTTTACTTGTTTTTTGAAAAATTTATTTTGTGGAAAAAAATTTTTAATTAATTTTTGTGCATTTTATATTGATATAGTCTTTTTCAGGGAAAAAGAAAATAATTGTTTGAATCTTTCCTGTTTTATTTTAAGAATTTATAGTTTGGCCTGTTATTTATATGCTTGAGAAACTCTTACAGCAATTTTTAACAACATACACTCTTTTGAAAATCATGACACGAATAGTAGTGTTTAATTTAATCATATGCATCCTCTAGTTGACCTGATAAAAGTTAATGCCATTCCCAAAGAATTATGTCTGTGCTCTTTTACAGCCTGGATAATTACTTCCTTTTATACTAGTGAATTTCTATGAGTAAACATAGTGATAGAGGTAATCTCGAAAATTTGAAGATAAATACCCTCTGCTGTTTTTTTTGCATTAATGAGTTGGCGGTTTTACAACCACAATAAAGAAAGTGTGTTGTGATTCAATTTTAAA
Organism: Artemia sp. Qi Xiang Cuo; assembly: GCF_049724085.1. NCBI lineage: Eukaryota > Metazoa > Arthropoda > Branchiopoda > Anostraca > Artemiidae > Artemia > Artemia sp. Qi Xiang Cuo. Next base: position 13,861,705 of record NC_142803.1, read on the forward strand.
GCAACATTAAGTTTTTAGGCACAAAGGGCAAAAAACATAACTGTAGGGGGTTGACCAACCCAATAACCCTTGAGATATAGTTACCAGGCCATTCAGCTATGCTGAACAAAATGGCCGTCTTAAAATTTTGATTGGAAGTGTCTGGAAAATTATGAGCTAAAGAGGAGGCCTCCAATCATTTTTTACTCTTAAGAGGGCACTATAACTTTTGATTTTCAATCAAATCAGCTCCTTTAAAATATCAATGATATTACTAGCTATGATAGAGCATCGCTGCCTATGTCCTTATATGGCCTTTTAATACCTGCATGTATATAGGTTTTTCGTTTAATTAGAACTCCTTCTAATCGTTCGCTAAACGTTTCAACTAAATGTGTTAGTATCGTTAGTTACAGTAACCGTAGAAGCAGCATGAATTAGTGTTGGGCGATATTTCGATTTTTCGATATATCTATATATCGATATTTTCACTTGTGATATTTGATAATCGATATCGATATTTCGGAACCGTTTTTGGCTGCGATACACACTTGTTTTTGGCAAAGTTAAATAATGAAAATCGTAGTTAAAGAGTATTTTGCATCATTGTTTTTTATAAAAACTTCGAATAATACAACATTGAACAATGAAAAAACCAAATTTGATTATATGAAAGAATATCACGAAAACCCAGACATGAAACTACTTGGGCTTAAGAAAAAAATGCGGCTATATTTGGCTATTCAAAAACAGCAACATGTCAATGTTTTTCCCAGAGAGTCGATTTCGCCACTCGGTGATCAACTGACTGGCCTTGGAAAAAACTCTCTCAGAAGGGACACTGGTGGCGGACACAGACATAAATTTCATGGCAACCTCGTACAGATATTTCTGAGAGCCCATGTTGCGAGAATTCCACCACTTGAGTGGATCCGTTTTTCTTGGAACTACAGAGTCCCTGTTAAAAAGCTGCAGAGCCATGATAGACTCGGCTGCTGTCGAACCACGTCCTTAGTTGACTACCAGAATTTCGTCATGTGAGCCCCACAAACTGTCATGAGCCTGTCGATGCTGTCTCGCGGGGTTTGTGACGGTACTTGTACTTGCTGCTACGGATTCAGCAGACAGCAAGGTCAAATCCATCTCTCTTGCTATTTTGCCCTCAACCGAGACAAGATCGTCAGGGGAAATATACATTTTCTTGAAACGCGGATCAAGGTATGTGGCAATCGTCACGGGTGTGACCTGACGAGGCTTATAATCCTAGCTTGCATTTTCTCCATCAAAGCCTTGTGGAAGTCCTCGGCGACATTTGAAAATCCACCACAATCTACCTGAACAAGGTGGCGTCTCAAAATCTTGGATAAAGGCAGGACTTTTGAGATGGAGGGATAGCTTTCAGAAGAGAGCTCGATTGTGACCTCGTCAAAAGGTGTAAGTAACGCGATCACGTTTGAAATAACATCCCACTCACTTTCAGTGAGTAGTAGATCTACTTTACCGAGAAGCACAAGCAAACTTGGTACCGACTCTTTCAAATCTTGTAGACTACGCAACACAGTGAGAAGCGAATTCCGTCTAGTGGTCACATCAGGTATCAGTTTTTTTGGTGCAAACATTGTCAATAGAGATCTGAACCTGGCGCAGCTTGTCGGCAGCTACAACACTACGTCTGAAAAAGCTGACTATGTTCCTAGCTTTTTGAACAAGAGGTGACAAGTCAGCAGTATCATCAATAGCACCCCTCACAATCAAATTCAGAGTATATGCGAAGCACGAAACATGTCTCCAGCCTGTACCTACAGCAGATGCAGCATCCTTTACAGCCCGTACCACATTTGCTCCATTTTCGGTAACTACAGCTACAACCTTTTCCTTACTCCCCCCCCTCAGTGGCAATTTTCAGAAGATGAGCTGTGATAGCATCAGCAGTATGGCTTTCTTCAATTTTCGCAGTAGTAAGCACGTTGCTGCAGAGGCAGCCTTTCTCATCAATGTAATGTGCAGTGACAGCCATGAAACCCTCAGTCGCCCGGGAGGTCCATATATCTGTCGTAAGTGAAACATGTCCTACTTTTTTTTAGCGCCTCCTGCAGTTTCAATTTCTCTACAACATAGATTTCTGGGAGAAGATCTCTTGTCACTTTAGCTCGGGATGGTAAAGTATAATTGGGGTCAAGGCCCTGCACCAGATCAATAAACCCAGGATTTGAAACAACAGAGAGGGGTTGCATATCTTTTGCAATGAAAATCACAACCAGTTTGTTCATTTTTACAGTTTTCGGGTGCTTTGCACTGTACTTGGTCTGTAACAACGAGTCAATTCTCGGCTGCTTTGCACTTGGTGCTCCTGAGTCAGTCTGGTCACTTCTATCACGGGTAACTTGGGTAGGGTCACTAGCTTGACTCAAAGGTCTGGTTGAGTTTTGGCTATGTGATGGGACAATTTGACTTGAATCATGTTCATCATCAGATGGATACGAATCAGAATCAGGGTTAACACTGGCACCCCCGGCCGATGTACTTCCTTTTATGCTTTGGTATTGTTTTTTTGTGGTTTGTCTTGAGATGAGCATTAAGGTTGGTGGTATTTCCAGAGGTAGCAACACGTTTTTTGTATATTTTGCATAGTGCAGACTTAGCCGATACTTTTGTAAAATATTCACACAAAGGACTTGGCATTTTTCAAAAACTGGTAGAGACCTGGACCTGCAATATATTAAACATTCAGAGGCAAATAGAATCCAATGGAACTGATTTTGTTAAATAAAGTGGTAGCACCAACCAGCAAATAATGGACCAAATGTGGGGATTTGATTTGGCATATAGGGTTGGATTTTGCTATGTACTCTAGATCAATAAGCAAAAGAAAATAATGAAAAATTACAGTATATTATCAGCTAAATTTCTAAATATCAATTATTTGGCAAAATATCATATTTTGCCAATCTGTTTTACAGAAATGTTATCTACTAGTCCAATAGCCATGTAGCAAGACAATACTCTGACATTAATGAGATTTCAAAGTTAAGACAGTGTTACCGCCTAGCGTCTAGGCGGTAGAGTCTAGGCTAGACGAGTTGTCGGAAACGCATCTGCCTAAAGAATAATCAAATCAACCGAGCACAACCTGGAGAGGCTGTGACACTATTTAATTACCAAAGAAAAAAATCATCAGACTCATTCTTCCTGACTGAGCATAGAAGCAGCATAAAAACAGGACACACAAACCAGCAACATTACAAAACCCTTTAGGGCACTTCTACATTTTTGAAAGACGCCCTCTGACTTACCCATTACATACTTCATACCAGCTTCATCACAGGGACCTATGCAACCTCGGACTGTTCGGAAAAGAAACTAGTGCCGTGGTAATAGAAGTATCAATCTAACCTTCAAACTATAATTTAAGCCTCCTGACCCTGTGTGGCAAAGGGAGGTTGTTAATTTCAGTTGAAGAGCTAAAATTATGGTCTAAAAGCTTGATTGATACTTTTTATCACCAACGTACGAGGCTATACCAGTCTGAGGTTGCATATTTACCTAGCATAGGTTCCCTGTACCTGACTTAAACCCTGATTTTTACGAGGTGGGCTGAGAAATTCTACTTCTACACTTACCCAGCTGGGAATTAATAAAAGTATTTTGGGTTATGGGGCTATAAGCCCCATAACCATCATTGTCACATCATTGTCACATCATCATTGTCACAATGATGATTTTATTAATAAACAGGCCTTAAGGGTGAGTATACAGGGTTGCGAACTTTTTGGTCAATGAATATGTCCCTTGAGCATCCAAAAATGTTTCCTTTTCAGCCAAATTATGTCCATATTTTGTCTATAATATGTCCATAATATATCCATCTTGAAATCTCAAAAACTAGTTTTCTTACGACTTGTACACATCTTTCAAAGTGGTCAGTTAACATCGAATATAATGAAAACGAATAAGATTCATTTAATCATCCATAAAAAATGAACTAGTGTGAAAGCACAAAAGTCGTAAAAACATATAAATAGTAAAAAAATAATTGTCGGAGCTTAAGGCTCATCTTCCTCCGAGAGTTCTGCTTGACAGGTATGGTCGGCATGAGGGTCAGCATTTTCACATCTTTTGGTAGCTTTTTGTCAATCAGAGTATTTCTTGCGCATGTCATAAGGTACAATCCAGGAGTCAAGCGACGTTGCAGAGTGCTAGGTAAGCTGGGTTGCCCTTCCATCAGGGGGGTGACATCCCTCATAATTCAGTAATTGCTTCTGTTGCAAGTTGCATCTTGAGCCCTTAAAGGGGCCCCAAAGGTATTTAATTTTTTTAACCACACAAAGAAGTTATCAACAGTAGTTAAGTTACTGAAAAGTTGTTAAAAACATATCACTTATTCATAAATAAGTTATTCAAGAGTAATATATTCCAAAAAATAACAATCAAACCTCATTTATTGGGCAACACAAATATAAACTGTTTTCCTAATGTTTCGAGTTTACAAATGCCGTCAAAAAATGTAGAACTGTTTTTTGAATTTTGTAACTTTGTTGAAAACATTTCAGGTTATTTTTTTGCAATTTAGGGTGGTGGGGGTGGGTAAATTTCATGGTAACTTTGAAGTGGAGCTTATAATCTACTAGAATGAAAGTGAAAACATCATTTGATACTTCTTATGCTCTTTCATAATTCAAATAAAATACCTTCAGGGCCCCTTTAAGGGCTAAAGATGCAATTTGCGACAGAAGCAATTATTGGATTATGAAAGAGCATAAAAAAGGCATCAAATGATGTATTTACTTTCATCTTAGCTAAATTATTGTGCCACCTGCAAATTTACCACCAATACCAACAGCCTAAACTTATACATTGTGCCCAAGATTGGGACTTTTTGACTTACTTTGACTTAAAGCTCTTGCTCGGCAGCGTCACCAGCGTAGAGGGAACCAGTCTTCAGCGCCGTCAGTCTTCTCCAGAGTGGTCGGTTCAGGGCGAGGGTTGTCACTTCAGCCGGGTTGATGTTACTGGAGGCGAGCCAATCACGGATGAAGTCCACCCATCTGGTGCGTGGTCTTCCCCTAGGACGCCTCCAGCCGTTTGCAGCTGGGTCGAAATCGAAGATGAGCCGGGCGGGTGTTTGGGCAGGCAGACGGAGCAGATGACCTTACCAACGCAGCGAGCGAGACTCAAGCTGCTCGGACAGGGGTGGGAGTTTGAAGGACCTGAGGATTTCTGAATTTCGTACCCTGTCGGGCCATCGGGAGCGTTCGATTTTTCGGAGGTGTTTCGTCTGGATGGCATCTACCTTCAGCGTCTGTGTCTGAGTCAGCGACCAAGTCTCAGCAGAATAGAGCATAATGCTGGCAACCGAAGCAGAGTATATTCGTGCTTTGGTGAGACGGCTGATCTGGGGTTTATGGAAGACTGTTTTTAGAAGGCGACCGAAGACAGAGTTTGCTTTAAATGTTTTAAATGTTTAGGAGGAGTGTATTTTGATCAGGATAGCCTACTTATCAAAGATTATGCATTAGCCAAGCACTGGGAGGTTTTATCCAATATAACCCCTCCACTATAGCCTAGTCTAGGTTAAGTTTGTATTAGTTTTATAAAAGTTTTCCAGAATCTTACTGGGAATTTCACATAAACCTAAGGGTGACTCATTCAAACAGGGTGCGTGACAGCCTTTGTTCGAGCAACACTTTACTAGGCTATAACTCCACACAAAGTTTTCATATAGCCTAATTTGTTATCAACCAGGTAGAATCACGACCCTTCTAGGAGACCCTTAATGAAATTATTTGAAAAAAACTACGTTTTCTAAAGAATTAAAGAGGCTGAGTCACAAGTTCGAACCTTAAAACGTAGAGGGATTAGGAGGTACAGTTGGGGGGCTGCCGCACCCCAAACCCCCCACTTTCGCAGTCTTTAAATAAAAAAAAATTTTTTTAAACTGAAAGTAAGGAGCGACATTAAAATTTAAAACGGACAGAAATTATTCCGTATATGAAAGGGGCTGTGCCCTCCTCAACGCCTCGCTCTTTACGCTAAAGTTTGACTTTCTCACAACTCATTTTTTTAAACAATAAAAACTTTAGCGTAAAGAACGAGGCGTTGAGGAGGGCACAGCCCCTTTCATATACGGAATAATTTCTGTTCGTTTAAGTTTTAATGTCGCTCCTTACTTTCAGTTTAAAAAACTTTTTTTTATTTAAAGGTTGCGAAAGTGGGGGGTTTGGGGGCGGCAGCCCCCAACTGTACCTCCTAATGCCTGTACGTTTTAAGATTCGAACTTGTGACTCAGCCTCTTTAACTCTTTAGAAAACGTAGTTTTTTTCAAATAATTTCTGCACATTTTTTACAGTTAATTACTTATTATTGCTTGACTAACTGTTAGCTGATCGTGTCTGGAGTTAAAGTTGGGGGGCTGCCGCACCCCAAACCCCCCGCTGTTGAAGATTCTTTTGTTAAGGCTTTTAATTCCTGAATACTCAAATCAAATGCGCAGTAAGATTTTCTTTTTTAAACTTGTCTTCGAGCATGCGGATATACGGCATGTTATTAAAGCAGTGGAGACTTACCTGTAACCTGAAGGCCGACTGTGATATTCTTCTTGAGACGCCTGTTGAGCCGAAGGATTTAATAGATTGGATTTAAAAAAGAAACTGAGTTTCTTTTTTAAACTTTAAATTCAATATAAAAAAAAATCCTCTAACTGGGAATCGAACCCGGGTCTTCCGCCTGACAGTCAGTAGTAGCGACCACTTTACCACAGAAACAATTGTTATAGTATTTTTAGTCTTTGCTATCTATTTTTGAGGCAAGCAAATCCCCACAAAACTTGATATTTGGTTTTTGGAAAACAGGGAAGGTGTGATCGGATTGAGCTGAAATTTCGAGGATAAGCTCCCAGGCCCTAGGAAAGCTTATCCTCTAAATTTCAGCTAAGCTTATCCGATCGAGCAACGTTAAAGGGGGGCTGTGGTGGGAAAATTTAACATGGGCTCTTATAGGAAAACGAGGTTTTTCGTAAATGTAAATTCGGGGGAAATTTTTTTCGGTCTGAAAATATCAAAAGGCCCTAACAGGTCAAATTCCGCTTCGAATGAGTCCTCATTCACCCGGATCCGTTGCCAACTGTGGCCTGTAGGCGTGGCTAATAAAAAAAAAGAGAAATGAACATTAAGTGGCTATATCTGGTTTTTGGAAAACAGGGAAGAAATGATCGGATTGATCTGAAATTTCGGGGATAAGCTCCCGGGCCCTAGTAAAGCTTAACCTCTAAATTTCAGCCCGATCAGACAGCGTTAAAGGGAGGCTGTGGTGGGAGGGTCGAAACTTCCGGCCCAGTTTACCCCATGAAGATAAAGTCGGAGGAGGATGGAATTTTGCACGTTTCTTAGTTTGAGCTTGGGCTACAAAATGCAATCGCCTCCATCTCTCTGCGACCTCTAGGACCGGAAATCGCTTAACATCGTGGTGGGTCGCCTCTTTAAAGAGGCACAAGTGTGCCTTCTTGATTCAACTTGTAAATATGACAAGAAAACTTGTTAACTGAGACTAATTACACATATTTGGAGGATATTGCACTTCCAGCATGAAAATGTACTTACCAACACAGACATGTTATGATTTTTTCAAAATTGCGGTAAATTCTAAATAAAACTAGATAAAATCGCACATTCCTCTGTTAGTTAACAAAAGTTACAATCATTCCATTAAAAAACATACAAACTGTGGAATGATAAGGAATGACAATGTCATTGTTGTTTATTTCAAAGTTTCAGGAGCATTCATTAGCTCCGTCTTATGAGTCATTGGATTTCATAGGTTATTCTTCTTCTTGTGGAAGATTTGGAAAACTTTTTTCTCTGTGGGACCTTTTCTGTTGGTCGTTCACGAGTAGATGGCGAGAAAAGCTGAAAATACTGGAAAATTCCGAAATATCGTTTTCGATATCGATATTTACGTTTCGATATTAGATATCGATATTTCGTCCGATATATCGATATATCGATATCGATATCGAATATCGCCCAACACTAGCATGAATACACACAGTTCTAGCTAGCTCAAAATCCACAGCCTATGGTGAAATTTTCAGATAGTATTTCTGTTGTATGGATGACAACCTGCCATCCGTATGCAGGTTGTAAAAAGGGCCCATCAGCAATATCTTAGGAACAGTTTCGTGTGTGAAATTAAAACTTACAACGCTTGTTTTGGGGGATGTTGAACTAACCAAAAGACAATATTTGCATCCTAATACTAATGATTCTACTCCTACAACAACTGCTACTATTGCTATTACTGCTACTACTACTACTGCTACTAAAGCTAAAAATACTGCTATTAACTGTACTCCTACTGCTGCTACTATATTTACTGGTGCTGCTACTATAATAAATCTGAAGGTATTAAGGCAAAAATTTTGGGCAATATTGTAACTGCATTGAAATAAATTGACACAACTGATGTCTCAAAACTTTGTATGGATATTTTTTTTTGGGAAATGATGGGCGTAGGGGGGGTCTCCCAAATCACTTTGACTCTTAAAAAGGGTACTATGACTTCCAATTTAAATTCAAATGAGACCCATCTGAAATTAATACGACTACCCATTCCATAAGAACCTTATATGCCCCCAGGAAATAGCTTAAAGCTCTTGCCCCAAGGCTCTGGGGTTTTTCCAACCCTGGAAGCATTGTTTTATCTTCTTTGGACTATTTTCAACAAAATTGCCATTGCGCAATTTCAGTCAAATGCATTTGGCGAGAGAGAGGTAGTTGGGTGGGGGGGGGTGCTACTTGACCTCCTTCACTATTGACTCTTTAAAGGGAACTAGAAGTTCCAATTTCAACCAAATGAGCCACTTCTAGAGTTTATACAACCCTCCCTTCCATTAGAACCTTAAATACCCCAAGAGCGAGACTGGCGATCCTTGGCCTCAGGCTTTGGTGGTTTGTATCAACCTCAAAAGCCTTGTTATATGATATTTGGACTATTCTGAATAAAAAGACTGTGTCAGAATACCCATTGGATACATCTCAGGAAAACAGGAAGTGTTTTTGTGTGTTTGTGGGGGGGGGTGGAAGGGTAGCTGTGCTCTGATTACTTTGAGTCTTAAAAAGGGTACTAGAACTTATGATTACCGTTTCAATGAGTCCCCTCCAAATTATATACGACCAACCTTTTCATAAGAACCTTATATGCCCTAAGGGCATAACAAACAACTCTTTCCCTGAGATCTATGGGGGGGCTATCTTCCTCAAAGACATAATTTCCTAAACCTTCAACCGCGATAAATAAAATCCCTATCTCCAAATTTTGATTGGAGGTGTTAAAGGCAAATGCTGAGCGTGGAGGGGGGGGCTGCTTGCTCTCAAATCACTTTGACTCTTAAAAAGGGCACTATAACTTCAAATTTCAAATCAAATAAGCCCCATCTAATGTTTACACGACCGCTCATCCCTAGAGACATTATTATATGTTCCTTTACATATTTTGAAAAAATCGCTATCTCATAATTCCAATCAGATGCGTTTGGTGAAAGTAGGGTTTGTAGAAGGGGGTATAGGCTAAATGCCATCCATCACTTTTGACCCTTAAAAAGAAACTAAAACTTCCAATTTTCAACCAAATGAGCCTCTTCTAAAGTTAGACAACCATCCCTTCCTTAAAAAACTTAAATACCCTCCATTCATGGAGGTCCCAGGGACTTCTTGCTGTCCAGTTCTAAGCCGGCTTAAGCACTTCTGTGTAGACTTGAGAAGATATTTGATCCCCGTCCTGCACTGGTATCCGGGATCATTGCTTTTCCTGAGGCGGAAATTATTTTAATGATTTAAATAACGTGAAAATTAGAACATGGAATGTTACAAAAATAAACAAGTACCATTACGTGAACATTTTAACTGAAGAGTTCAGACGATTAGAACTGGATTTTAAAGTAGTTTCAGAAACCCGCAATCCATGGGTAGGAAACCTGCAGTTAGGGGAAGTTAAATTTGTTTACTGAGGCAGGAAGGATGGGGCACATTGACAGGGAGTAGGGCTCATGATGAATAAGGAAGCTGCTAAGTCTTGTTTAGGCTGGGAAGGTATTAATAATAGAATACTAATTGCTCATTTTATGACTAGAAAGTACAAGGTTTCGTTTATAGTATTTTATACCCCTGTAGAACCGACAGACAGAGATACTGGGGACTCAGATGAATTTTACTTATAGTTACAGGATCAAATAGGCAGGGTCCCAGGTAGAAATATGATGTTATTACTGGGATATATTAATGCCCAGTTTGGTAGAAATAGGGATTGATGGTATCCCAGCCTGGGTAAATTTGGTGCAGGAAAAGAAAACAGTAATGGTTTCAGACTGCTGCAGTGTTGTAGGTATAACAATCTAGTTATAACCAATACGGTGTTTGGTCATATAAAATGGCTCATAATTTAACATGGTATTCAAGTGAGGGTAGGACAGCAAACCTTATTAATTATGTTATAGTAAACCGAAGACTGGCATGATCAATACAAGATACTAGGGTATATAGGAGTGCTGTTATTGATGTTAAAAGTAAAGATCACCATCTAGTAATGTCAAGGATTAATTTAAAGCTGAAGTATTGGAAGGGTAACTACCTCCCGGGAAGTTCTGATGTTGGTAGACTCCAGGATGAGAATTTGAGAGAAACTTTCCAGGAACAGTTGAATACTAAACTTGAGAGTTTAAAATTTGATAATGTGGAAGATGGTTGGAATAATTTTAAAAAAATAATTTGTGAAGTTGCTGAAGGTGTTTTAGGGAAGGAAGCTAGAACTGCAGCTAAGAATATTAGTAAAAAAGCTTTATGTTTAATAGAAAGGAGAAAGGACTTGTACAAGAATTATTTGAGTGATAGATCATATGAAAATAAGAGAAATGTAAAGAGAGTGGAGAAAACATTAAAATATGAACTAAGGAGGTGTGAAGTGGAGGCCATGGATAAAATTGCCGAGGATCTGGAAGATGCAGCTAGACGGCATAATAGTAAAATATTGTACTGGCACGTTAACAAACTGAGAGGGAGTAGTCAATCCGGAGTTAAAGATAGGAATGGGGTCGCAATTAGCGATAAGGAAAAAACTAAAGAGAGATGGGCCAAATACTTTGAGAACTTGCTTAACCGAGATAGAGTTACAGGGAAAAATATAGAGGAAAATGAAAAAAGTTTGTGATCCTTTGGATGTGAAGGAAAATTTGTTTTGTGGGGAGGAATTAGCAGCAGTACAAAAAGGGTTAGAGAATAATAAGTCTAAAGGTACTGATTGGGTGGTATGTGAATTTCTCAAATATGGTGGCGCTGAGGTTAAAAATAAGTTATTGAAGATTATGAATATGATTTTTGAAAAAGTGGAAGTACCTAACGATTTTAGGAAAACCTTAATTAAGCCACTTTATGAGAAAGGTGATAAAAGTCAGTTTTGTTATTATCGAGGCATTAGCCTGATCTCTTTAGGTAGTGAATTGCTTAGTAATATGATACTTTTTAGACTGAGAGATGCTGAAGACAAAGTTTTAAGAGAAGAGCAGTGTGGTTTTAGAAAAGGTAGAGGATGTGTCGACCAAATTTTCACTCTTAGGCTAATAATTGAGAAGTGCCTGAGTTTTCAAACACCTTTGGTCCTCAGTTTTATAGATTACGAGCAAGCGTTTGATTCTGTTGATAGAAGAGCTTTAGTAAAGGTTTTATCCTTGTATGGTATACCAGACAAATACATTAAGGTGATTAGTGCTGTGTACGAGAACAACACTGCTGCGGTTAAGGTAGGAAATGAGGTTACCAGCTGGTTCTGTATTAAATCAGGAGTTAAGCAGGGCTGTGTTCTATCCCCCAATATATGGGTTATTTTGATGAATTTTGTCTTAAGGAGCACAGGAAAGGTAATGGGAAACCACGGAATCAAATGGGGAGGAAAAAGTCTCCTGGACTTAGATTATCCTGATGATTTAAGCATCCTAGATTAAAGTGTGAGCAAAATGAATGAAGTTTCAGAGGTTTTGCGAGTTAAGGGTGCTGGAATAGGTTTGAAAATTAATGTTAAGAAGACTAAGTCACTAAGGCTAAGAATAAGTGAAGATGAAAAGGTGACGTTGGGTAATGAAAAGATTGATCAGGTGGGCAGCTTCACTTACCTTGGTAGTATTATTAGTAAAGATGGTGGGAGCAGTGAAGATGTTAAAAGTAGAATAGCCAAGGCTCAGGGTGTTTTTTCACAGATAAAAAAAGTCTGGAAGAATAGAAAGATAAGTCTGCTAACCAAGATTAGAATAATGGAAGCTATATTGATGACACTGGTCAAAAATGGCTCTGAAGTACGGGCGCTCCGAACAGCGGCTAAAGACTCGCTAGACGCTTTCCAAAAAAATTGCTTACGGATTGTTCTGGGTACACTGCTGACTGACCGTATTTCAAACAATTGGCTGTACGAAAAGTGTGGTTCAATACCGCTCTCTATGGCTATAATGAAAGGAAGATTGAGGTAGTTAGGGCACGTTCTGCGGATAAAGAATGACAGATTGTCAAAGATTGTTCTTTTCGTCCAACCATCTAGAGATAAACGGAAAGCAGGTCGTTCTCATCTGGGGTGGGAGGACGTCATAAAGAAAGATTTAAAGGAAATGGGAACTTCGTGGGCGGGTGTAAAAAGGGAGGCTTTGAATAGATTGGGATGGAGGAGGATCGTGCTTAGCTGTGTTGGCCTCAGGCGGCTTGGTGCTGCGGTGAGTTATTAGTAGTATTAGTAGTATAACTTACAACCCTTACTCCTAATCTCTGGGGTTTGTTTCGACCCTAAAAGCCTTGTTATATGATATTTAAACTATTTTGAATAGAATGCTTATCTCAAAATTTCTATTAGATGCATTTCAGGACAATACGACGTGTGTGTGTGTGTGTGTGTGGTGGGGTAGCTGGCCTCCGATCACTTTGACTCTTAAAAAGAACACTAGAGCGTCTAATTACCAATCCAATGAGCCCCCTCCGAAGTTTATATGACCAAGCTTTCTATAAAATCTTATATGCCCCCGGGGCATAACTTACAACTCTTGCCCTGAGGGCTGGAGGGATTGATTATCCTCAAAGACATAATTTCCAGACCTTGCAAATACGTAGAACAAAATGCCTATCTAAAAATTTTGTTTGGAAGTGTTTGAGGAAATGATGGGTGTGGAGGAGGGGGGGATCATTTAACCTCTGGTCACTTTCGAGTAATTAAAATTGCACTGGTCCTCTCAATTTCCGATCGAATGAGCTCTTTTTGAAGGCGTTGTGGGCATGGGCGGGGGTTAGTTGCCCTCCAATCGCTTTTGACTATTAAACAGGGCACTAGCCCTTTCAATTTAAAATCGAATGAACCCTTTTTGAAGTTTCTATGACAACGCTTTCTATAAAACCTTTTCTGCCCCCAGGACACAACTTACACCCCTTGCCCCGAGGGCTGTGGAGGGAGCGTCATCCTCAAAAACATAATTTTCGGACTTTTCAACTACGTTGAACAAAATGGCTGTCTAAAAATTTTGATTGAGTGTGTTTGGGGAAATGGTGGGCTTGAGAGGGGGCTACTAGCCCTTTCAATTTCCAATTGAATGAGTCCTTTTTGAAGTTTCTACGACAACGCTCTCTAAAAAAAACTTATATGCCCCCAGGGCATAGCTTACAACCATTGCCCTGTGGGCTCTGGGGGAGGGGTGTCATCTTCAAAGACATAAGTTCTGGACCTTTCAACTATGTTGAACAAAATGGCTTTCTCAAAATTTTGATTAGATGTGCTTAGTGAAATGGTTGGTATGGGAGGAGTGTTACTTGCCCTCAAATCACTTTTAACTGTTAAAAAGGGCACAAGCCCTTCCAATTTCCAATCGAATGAGCCCTTTTTGAAGTTTCTACGACAAATCCTTCGATATGAAGTACCCTGGTCTAAAAAACCAAAAATAATACATTGTGCCAGCATCGTTCTTTACTTGACAGCGCCGTTGTGCTGACTCTTATACAGGGGTGAATCCAGGATTCTTTTTAGTGGGGGGCGCAAAACAGGTTGATCGGATAAACTTGCGTTATGAGCTAGTTTAATTAACGCAAACTCGCGTTAACTAAGTTAATTACATTACTTTAGACGACGTTAGGGGTACGCGCCCCCTCGCCCCCTGGATGTATATATATATATATATATATATATATATATATATATATATATATATATATATATATATATATATATATATATATATATATATATATATATATATATATATATATATATATATATATATATATATATATATATATATATATATATATATATATATATATATATATATATACAGCTTTGCGATTTAATCGGGTAATACACTAGGGGTATACTGAATGCGTTCGTTTTCATATATTTAAAAGAAGTGAAAATGAAATGGGTTTTTTATTATAAAGATCTGAATAAAAACAGATATTTAACTTGGATAAAATTGAATATAAAAAGCATGTGTCGATAAAAACCAGTATTGGACCTTCTATAATATTTATTAAGTAGCCAAGGATTAGCTGTGCTTAATTGCGGTTGAAGCAAAGTAAACCCTGATATAAGCAAAGTGAAACCCCCAGGAAGGTAAAAGTCATCTTAAGATTCAAAAGCTCCCTGAACGAGTCCATTTTCAAATTATTCGTGTCATGCATCAAAGCAGTTATGGAATAAGTTTGTCATCCCTTTGCTGGTGCTCCAACTGGGTCTTGGTGCTTTCTCCAAGAAAAATAACCATTCACAATATCCCTGGATAATTTAGGATGTTCATTAGAAGCATAATTGAAAGTTATGCTTACCTGTTTAAGTCAGAGACAAGGCTACAGCGTTGCCTATAGTGAAGAGCCATAAGGGTTCAGCATATTAATATTTATTTACTTTTCCCTGAGACACTCATATGGAATTCGTGGTCGTATAAAATTAGGAGATCAGAAATTGAGAGTCTTATTCCTTTTTGTATAAGTCGATAGTGATTGGAGACCAACCAGCCCTTGTCCTAAAACTGTTTTTGATATCTGGCCCTTTTTCTGCCCCTTGGGACATCTGATTGACATTTTAGGTACCTATTTTGTCCTTTCTCTGCGGCTGCTTTACTTTGCGCGTGGGGGAATTTCCATGGGGGATGAATTAATCGGGATGAATTTTCAGGGGTGAAGACTTTTCTGGGGAAGAGGAGGATTTCCCGCTGTGTGGAATTTCTGGGGGGGGGACTTTACGCTGGGAGAGATATTTCGGTGGGAAATTTTGCACAGGGGGTGAGAATTCTCCGGGGGGTAAATTCTAGGTGAATAAAGCCGGCTCCCGCTCCAACTAGCGACATCGCTCCTCTTCAACGTATCCAAAATGGAGCAGTTCGCGCGGCAATTTCTAGCAACCATATTGCCAAATCCCAGCAGTCAATCCAGGATCGTTTCAACCTAGCGTCTAAGTTGATGTTTTTCGCTCACATGCATTTTCCTCCATCAGAGGAGTGGTCGAAGCTGGTTTTTGAGAGAGCGAAGCCCTTGGGTTCAACTTTGTCAAAGTAGAGCTCTTAAGGATTACTTTGTTCAGGGTACAAACCCCACCAGGAATACTTGAATTAGGGTTTCGCCCGACGATCCAGGAATATTTGAAATCGCCTCATGGCGAAATAGCCTCCCAGCAGAGGTAATCCCAGGAAATCCATCCCTCAAGGCTTTCAAGAGAATGTGTGACAAATATCTTAAAATAAAAGTGAAGCATTATTAGGACTAGCGGCACATCATCACTTGTGACGGTGCTGCTAAATGTGTAATGCAAGAAAATTAAAGAATAACTGAGTATATCAATTATATAAAAAGTTGAGACAATAGCTAACCTGGAAAATGTTACGTGGCTGACTACTAAATTAAAATATCGTTTTTTTGAACTGAACTTAAAAGACAAGTCTTAACATGAGATTACTACCTAACATGCTAATGATATTAGCAAGTACAAACTAATGTTTTGAATTTTTTATGTATAATGACTGAAAATGTATGGAATTTTAAACTTACGCGGTTGTACTCCAACCCAGCAATAAAATAACTAAACAACAGCACGTAACAATCGCAAAACATATTATTTAGTAAACTGAAAAATTACTTTTATTGTGCACAATAGCTATATTCATAAACAAGCAAACGTTACTTTTTTGTAGCAACTATTAATTACAACTGTGGATTCAAAAGATATTTAATTGCTATATTTTTCTATTATGTTCACTAACCAAAAAGAATATATAAGAACTAGGTTTACCAAAAGATTGTATAATTACATCTGGAAGGACTACATACTGCCTTTTGACACGATACAGTATGTACATTAATGCGCAAGGAAACAACAACGTTGCTTTGTAGTTATGTTTTGACGCTAAGAAAAACAAAAAGTATATAATTAAATATAATTGTATTTTTTATCTTTAAGTATTAGTTAAAACAGTTGGAAGTGGATGTAATTGTTGTATTACGTGATTAACTTAAAGAATAGTACAATGTTGCAATAGCTAGATTGTTCATTTAAGATGGTTGTATCGAGTGGTAAGGCTGATGGTTTTGCAATAGAGTAGCAACTTTTTTTTTGAAAATGGGAGTGGAAAGTATATATAGAAGATAAATGAGGTTCCCAGTTAAAGCTAAGAAAAACCCGTCGTATATATTGCAATATTATTATATTTTTTTTATAATTAGCTATTAGTTAAAACAGTTGGAAATGAACCTAACTGTTATATCATTCAATTGACCTATATTGCAGTAGTAGATTTTTCACTCGAGTCGTATCAAGTAATAACACTGATTGTTTTGCAACAGAGTTGCAACCTTTTTTAAAATAGCAGTAGGAATTAGGATATTGAAGGTAAATAGTGGCGTAAATTCACGAACATTTAGGGGGGTGAGGTAAAATTTATATTTCAAAACCTAAGGGAAGGGATAATTTTGCTGTTTTTTCATTTTCCCAATGGATATAGCAGAAGGAGACAATTTCCAATTAAAATCACGAAAAGCTATTTACAAACTATAAGGGGGGGGGGGGGAAAGTGAAAAATCTAGGGTTGGAAAATTCATCCCCGCCACCACTGCAACCCCTTCCCAATTGACATCAATGATGATAAGTAGGGACTCCCCGTTTCTTTATAAGTTTTGACGCTAAGAAAACCCCAAAGCATATACGAGGATGTGTGAACTGATATGTTTTATTCGTAATTAAATATTATCATGTTTTTTGTGTACAGCTTTTAGTTAAAATAGTAGGAAATGGCCGTAATTTTCATATCACTCGATTGACCTATGTTGCAGTAGTAAATTGTTCCTTACAGATGATTGTATCGAGTGAGTAATGATGCTGATGGTTTTGCAAAAGAGCAGTGTTTTTTTTATTTGCAAATGGCACTGAAAAGTTATTTGCTGGAAGGTTTGCAAATAGCAACTGGAATGTTTTATTTGCAAACAGCATCGAGCAGACGCAGTGGCATCAATTCACAAAAATGTAGTGAGGGGGAATTCATTTTCAGAATCAAGGGGAGATTTTACTGTTTTCGATTTTTTTTAACGGAAACACCAAAGAAAGGTATTTGTCAATGAAAGTGAATTTAATACTTTATTGCCTATCAAAAATAATTTACCACTGTTTAATTGCTTCATATTTGAATTACTGCTCAATTGTTTATCGTAATACCTTTTGGACGCATTTAAAACAATTACAGGTATTATAAACTAGGGCAGTAAGACTACTTGGAAATTTTTTTACATCGACCATCAAAACGTGAAAATAGATCTGAAACAAAAACAATGTTATTTTTCCTAAATTTGTCGGATTAAAACAAATACGAGATGTAAATATTTTTCTTGTGGTATTTTAAGTAAAAGTTTTAATAATTATTTCCACATAAAATCTCTGTTGATTTTGCCCCCTCGTTCGGCTCGTCGGGGGTCGGGATTATACCGAATTCCTTTTGTAAGATGCGAAAGGTCAAGGTTTTCACTTAGGTACCAAATGCCATTCACTGCAAACAAATATAAGCTGAATGATTAAACTCAGATTGATCCATTACAAAAATCTCAGCGGAATTTAAAGAAACAAATATTAAAGATTGTTTTTTAATGTTTGTTTATTTACCTTTGGTGATGGAATATCAAAATTTGTGATATTTTTCTTAATGCGTTTTGTTTTTGTTCCCACGATGGGGTGGCCTCCCACGTCCCTCCTGCCCAGAATTTCTGTTCTCCCTTCTTTCCTTGTTTCTTAGGTTTTTATTGCTATTGTTTTTCTATGTCCTGTTATTTACACATCCAACCTTACGAGCTCTGCTCTCTGTTGGGGGTTTATTTTTTTGTACTTTTAAGTATACTAAATAAACAAGTACAAACAAACAAAACACAAAAAAGTGAATACGATGGAGTATAAATCGAGAAAAAAAAAGAAATATGAGTAAACACTATACAAAACACACACAATACCGACTAAAACACTTCTAAGAAGATTACCTATCCAAGGCTGGTCCACTTTTTTACTACACAAGTTAGAGGCCAGGTCCAACAGTAAGAATAGGGTTGGCAATCGAATATTGTTTCATAAGGGATCAACTGGGGGGTTGAAAAAGGAAGTAGGAAAATCTGTAAAACCGATTTTCTAATCTCTTTCTTACCCATGGCTGCCAGAAGATCCCAAAATGGTGCTTGGAACAGTACATGAGGCAAAGCCATGGCATTATACAGCTTAGCCAACAGGAATTTTGTAATGCTTACCTTCGACAGAACAAGCAACGCGTATGTGCCGCGTAATTTCATCTCTGTACTGGCATCTTACTGCTTGCAGCCACAGAGGGACCAACTGTAAGGCTTAGGTAAATCAGTTCCCTTATAGCGTTTATAGCCCAAACCACCAAAATGTATCACCTACGGGACAAGATCCGACGGACAATTACAAATCAGAACTTGTGATCTCGCGAGCATTCGAAGACCACAGTAGAGATATCTGGATATCTCTACTGTGTCAAACTACTACTACTACCACTAACAACTCACCGTAGCACCTAGCCGCCTGAGGCCATCACAGCTACGCACGCTCC
Organism: Artemia sp. Qi Xiang Cuo; assembly: GCF_049724085.1. Classification (NCBI taxonomy): domain Eukaryota; kingdom Metazoa; phylum Arthropoda; class Branchiopoda; order Anostraca; family Artemiidae; genus Artemia; species Artemia sp. Qi Xiang Cuo. Next base: position 13,880,783 of record NC_142803.1, read on the forward strand.
TCCTCGATCCCAATATATTCAAAGCCTCCCTTTTTACGCCCGCCCATGAAGTTCTCCCATTTCCTTTAAATCTTTCTTTATGACGTCCTCCCACCCCAGACGAGGACAATTTGCTTTCTGTTTAGCCGTAGACGGTTGGCCGAAAAGAACAATCTTCGGCAATCTGTCATCCTTCATCCGCACAACGTGCCCTAGCCACCTCAACCTTTTTTTGAGGTAACTCAACCTTTGTTGAGGTGGCACCTCAACCTTTACTGTGTCAAAGACAAACCAATATCCGTATAAACATCATCTAAAAAAGGAAAACTATTTTCAAGACTAGAAATTGACCGTTTTAAATTTAGCAGGTCATCTGCATTACACAGGCCAAATTTAGCAGGTCATCTGCATCTGCATTACGCAAAATGGAAACAACAGTACTCTTTAGAATGCACGAAGTCGGGTTTGAGCCCTAAGCGCTGCATTATTAAAGCAACTAAAAACCCTGCAACTTCAATATTATAAACGAGTTTTTAGCTTACAGAATACAACACATACGTTAGTATTAAAAGGTGATCTTGGCATATTTAACCTGAAATTGAACAGATACACCCAAATCGTCAAATTTTGGTTAAGACTCCTCTTATTTCCCCAGACTAGATTTGCTCGAGCAGCATATGAAGATCTTCTCCTTCAGTGTAACAAAACATCATGGACAGCACAAATCAAAAAGATACTAGATGAGAATGGATTTTCAAGTTCGTGGGAGATAGAAAAAGGGCCAGAAGATCATGAGAAGTTCTTCAAGGAATTTAGTGCAAGACTTGAAGACCAAGAAGTGCAACTATGGCAATCAGCTGTGGAAATCTCTGAGTTTTACTTTGTATAGAGAAGTAAAAGAGAATGTTGGTCAGGAGTTTTATTTTAAGCTGGGATTTCCAATTGAATATCTGAGGATTTGGATTCAGATTTGTGCTAATTATCTTTCAATTTATGGTAAGGTTGTAAGGAAAATGAGGGAAGGTCCGGAGGCCAGGTGTAGTTGCTTGAGATGTGGGGAAAATGATTATGGTTGGTCCATTTCCTCCTCCGGTGTAATCAGCTTTCTCATTTAAGGGGATCAATTATCCAAGAAGGGGAAGATAAGCTGCTTCGTGCGTTAATGAGGTCTGGGTCTCCCAGTTATATTGCGGCAGTAGGAAATTTTCTATTAAAGAGAATGATGTCAAATGGAATATAATTTTTCTTTAGTATTTGTCTTTTTTGTATATGGCTTTAAAAGGCTTTTAAATACAGATTATTATTATAATTATTATTATAATCGGAGAAGGGATCGCTCCAGATCGGAGAAATGATAGCCCCTTGCTCAGTTCCACGACTAACATTAATTTTACAAGTATTCACTGAATTATCAATCTTAAACGGGCTTTAAGATTTTCATACATATAAAACAATGTCACACAATGCCCCTCCATCTGCCCCCGCTCCCCCAAATTGGCGCCACTGATGATAAGTGGGAACCCCCAGTCTATTTGTTTATATATTTTGAAGCTAAGAAAAACACAATGGTCATGATTAAATATAATTATATTTTTCGTCTTTAGCTATTATTTAAAGTAGTTGGAAACGGTAATGATTGAATTATGATTGAACTGGTTATGAAAACCTTTTTTTGCAAAACTTAGTGGAAAGTAGGATGTATAGGATGGGTGGGTATTCCCGCTCTGTTTGTCTATATATTTTAAAGCTAAGAAAAACCCAGCGCATATAATTAAATATAATTACATTTTTTTTTCTTTAGTGATTAGTTAAAATTGCTCGAAGTTATTGTAATTATTGTATTACTCGAATGAACGATAGAATAGTACAATGTTACAAAAGTAGACATTTGATTTAAGATGGCCACATTGAGGGGCATTATGTTGATAAATAAAGGTTATTCTGCTAAGAGTAGTAAGTATTTTTGTAATAGCTAGTTGCAATTAGGATATAGGAGATGAGTGGGGATTCCCCTAAGCTTTAAAAGAAGACATAAGACTCTGATTAACGTGATTCGGACAATCCAAAAGGTGTTATTTAAAATTTTTAGGTAGAATTTTCTTTAGGTCCAAATGAAGTCATTAGTCATCTATAAATAGTCATAGTCAAAGTCATAGTCATTAATAGTCATAGTCAAATAGACATAGTCATTAGTCATCTATAAATAGTCATAGTTAAAGTCATAGTCATCATAGAAGTCATCAATTGCGTATTGGCCTCGTCTATTGCATTCTCTAGTATTTTGCTTGGCTCTAGAAACTCCCCTGGGCTTTGAAGTAATTTAAAAACGGAGACACAATACTCTGAGTAATGATTGTGGACATTCGTCGTCAAAAATTTTTCTAACGTGGCTGTGACAATCCGAAAGGTTTTATATGAAAACACTTTTGGGAGGAATATTTCTCTTGTTATCTTAAAAATCATTAGCCTATAGCTTATTGGTTTCGTCAATTGGCTCCTCTAGTATTTTGCTTGGCTCTAGAAACTCCCCTGGGCTTTGAAGTAATTTAAAACGGAGACACAATACTCTGAGTAATGGTTGTGGACATTCGTCGTCAAAAATTTTTCTAACGTGGTTGTGACAATCCGAAAGGTTTTATATGAAAAAAATCCTGGGAGGAATATTTCTCTTGGTATCTTAAAAATCATTAGACTATAACGTATTGGTTTCGTCTATTGCCTTCTCTAGTATTTTGCTTGGCTCTAGAAACTCCCTGGACTTTGAAGTAATTTAAAAACGGAGACACAATACTCTGAGTAATGATTGTGGACATTCTTCGTCAAAAAATTTTCTAACGTGGTTGTGACAATCCGAAAGGTTTTATATGAAAATACTCCTGGGAGGAATATTTCTCTTGGTATCTTAAAAATCATTAGCCTATATCTTATTGGTTTTCGTCAATTGGCTCCTCTAGTATTTTGCTTGGCTCTAGAAACTCCCCTGGACTTTGAAGTAATTTAAAACGGAGAAACAAGACTCTGAGTAATGGTTGTGGACATTCTTCGTCAAAAATTTTTTCTAACGTGGTTGTGACAATCTGAAAGGTTTTATATGAAAATACTTTTGGGAGGAATATTTCTCTTGGTATCTTAAAAATCATTAGCCTATAGCTTATTGGTTTCGTCAATTGGCTCCTCTAGTATTTTGCTTGGCTCTAGAAACCCCCCTGGGCTTTGAAGTAATTTAAGACGGAGAAACAAGACTCTGAGTAATGGTTGTGGACATTCGTCGCAAAAATTTTTCTAACGTGGTTGTGACAATCCGAAAGGTTTTATATGAAAATACTTTTGGGAGGAATATTTCTCTTGGTATCTTAAAAATCATTAGCCTATAGCTTATTGGTTTCGTCAAATGGCTCCTCTAGTATTTTGCTTGGCTCTAGAAACCCCCCTGGACTTTGAAGTAATTTAAGACGGAGAAACAAGACTCTGAGTAATGGTTGTGGACATTCGTCGCAAAAATTTTTCTAACATGGTTGTGACAATCCGAAAGGTTTTATATGAAAATACTTTTGGGAGGAATATTTCTCTTGGTATCTTAAAAATCATTAGCCTATAGCGTATTGGTTTCGTCTATTGCCTTCTCTAGTATTTTGCTTGGCTCTAGAAACTCCCCTGGGCTTTGAAGTAATTTAAAAACGGAGACACAATACTCTGAGTAATGATTGTGGACATTCGTCGTCAAAAATTTTTCTAACGTGGCTGTGACAATCCGAAAGGTTTTATATGAAAATACTTTTGGGAGGAATATTTCTCTTGGTATCTTAAAAATCATTAGACTATAGCTTATTGGTTTCGTCAATTGGCTCCTCTAGTATTTTGCTTGGCTCTAGAAACCCCCCTGGACTTTGAAGTAATTTAAGACGGAGAAACAAGACTCTGAGTAATGGTTGTGGACATTCGTCGCAAAAATTTTTCTAACGTGGTTGTGACAATCTGAAAGGTTTTATATGAAAATACTTTTGGGAGGAATATTTCTCTTGGTATCTTAAAAATCATTAGACTATAGCTTATTGGTTTCGTCAATTGGCTCCTCTAGTATTTTGCTTGGCTCTAGAAACTCCCCTGGACTTTGAAGTAATTTAAAACGGAGAAACAAGACTCTGAGTAATGGTTGTGGACATTCGTCGCAAAAATTTTTCTAACATGGTTATGACAATCCGAAAGGTTTTATATGAAAATACTTTTGGGAGGAATATTTCTCTTGGTATCTTAAAAATCATTAGACTATAACTTATTGGTTTCGTCAATTGGCTCCTCTAGTATTTTGCTTGGCTCTAGAAACTCCCTGGACTTTGAAGTAATTTAAAACGGAGAAACAAGACTCTGAGTAATGGTTGTGGACATTCGTCGCAAAAAATTTTCTAACATGGCTATGACAATCTGAAAGGTTTTATATGAAAATACTTTTGGGAGGAATATTTCTCTTGGTATCTTAAAAATCATTAGACTATAACTTATTGGTTTCGTCTATTGGCTCCTCTAGTATTTTGCTGGGCTCTAGAAACTCCCCTGGACTTTGAAGTAATTTAAAACGGAGAAACAAGACTCTGAGTAATGGTTGTGGACATTCTTCGCAAAAATTTTTCTAACATGGTTGTGACAATCCGAAAGGTTTTATATGAAAATACTTTTGGGAGGAATATTTCTCTTGGTATCTTAAAAATCATTAGACTATAACTTATTGGTTTCGTCAATTGGCTCATCTAGTATTTTGCTTGGCTCTAGAAACTCCCCTGGACTTTGAAGTAATTTAAAACGGAGAAACAAGACTCTGAGTAATGGTTGTGGACAGTCGTCGCAAAAATTTTTCTAACATGGTTGTGACAATCCGAAAGGTTTTATATGAAAATAATTTTGGGAGGAATATTTCTCTTGGTATCTTAAAAATCATTAGACTATAGCTTATTGGTTTCGTCAATTGGCTCCTCTAGTATTTTGCTTGGCTCTAGAAACTCCCCTGGACTTTGAAGTAATTTAAAACGGAGAAACAAGACTCTGAGTAATGGTTGTGGACATTCGTCGTCAAAAATTTTTCTAACATGGTTATGACAATCTGAAAGGTTTTATATGAAAATACTTTTGGGAGGAATATTTCTCTTGGTATCTTAAAAATCATTAGACTATAGCTTATTGGTTTCGTCAATTGGCTCCTCTAGTATTTTGCTTGGCTCTAGAAACTCCCCTGGACTTTGAAGTAATTTAAAACGGAGAAACAAGACTCTGAGTAACGGTTGTGGACATTCGTCGTCAAAAATTTTTCTAATGTGGTTATGACAATCCCAAAGGTTTTATATGAAAATACTTTTGGGAGGAATATTTCTCTTGGTATCTTAAAAATCATTAGACTATAGCTTATTGGTTTCGTCAATTGGCTCCTCTAGTATTTTGCTTGGCTCTAGAAACTCTCCTGGACTTTGAAGTAATTTAAAACGGAGAAAAAAGACTCTGAGTAATGGTTGTGGACATTCGTCGCAAAAATTTTTCTAACATGGTTGTGACAATCCGAAAGGTTTTATATGAAAATACTTTTGGGAGGAATATTTCTCTTGGTATCTTAAAAATCATTAGACTATAGCTTATTGGTTTCGTCAATTGGCTCCTCTAGTATTTTGCTTGGCTCTAGAAACCCCCCTGGACTTTGAAGTAATTTAAGACGGAGAAACAAGACTCTGAGTAATGGTTGTGGACATTCGTCGCAAAAATTTTTCTAACGTGGTTGTGACAATCCGAAAGGTTTTATATGAAAATACTTTTGGGAGGAATATTTCTCTTGGTATCTTAAAAATCATTAGACTATAGCTTATTGGTTTCGTCAATTGGCTCCTCTAGTATTTTGCTTGGCTCTAGAAACTCCCCTGGACTTTGAAGTAATTTAAGACGGAGAAACAAGACTCTGAGTAATGGTTGTGGACATTCGTCGCAAAAATTTTTCGAACATGGTTGTGACAATCCGAAAGGTTTTATATGAAAATACTTTTGGGAGGAATATTTCTCTTGGTATCTTAAAAATCATTAGACTATTGCTTATTGGTTTCGTCAATTGGCTCCTCTAGTATTTTGCTGGGCTCTAGAAACTCCCCTGGACTTTGAAGTAATTTAAAACGGAGAAACAAGACTCTGAGTAATGGTTGTGGACATTCGTCGCAAAAATTTTTCTAACATGGTTGTGACAATCCGAAAGGTTTTATATGAAAATACTTTTGGGAGGAATATTTCTCTTGGTATCTTAAAAATCATTAGACTATAGCTTATTGGTTTCGTCAATAGGCTCCTCTAGTATTTTGCTTGGCTCTAGAAACTCCCCTGGACTTTGAAGTAATTTAAAACGGAGAAAAAAGACTCTGATTAATGGTTTTGGACATTCGTCGCAAAAAATTTTCTAACGTGGCTGTGACAATCCGAAAGGTTTTATATGAAAATACTTTTGGGAGGAATATTTCTCTTGGTATCTTAAAAATCATTAGACTATAACTTATTGGTTTTCGTCAATTGGCTCCTCTAGTATTTTGCTTGGCTCTAGAAACTCCCCTGGACTTTGAAGTAATTTAAAACGGAGAAAAAAGACTCTGAGTAATGGTTGTGGACAGTCTGCGTCAAAAATTTTTCGACCATGGTTGTGACAATCCGAAAGTTTTTATATGAAAATACTTTTGGGAGGAATATTTCTATTGGTATCTTAAAAATCATTAGCCTAGTACTTATTGGTTTCGTCACATGGCTCCTCTAGTATTTTGCTGGTATCTAGAAACTCCCCTGGACCTTGAAGTAATTTAAGACGGATAAACAAGACTCAGAGTAATGGTTGTGGACATTCTTCGTCAAAAATTTTTATAACGTGGTTGTGACAATCTCAAAGGTTTTATATGAAAAAAATTTTGGGAGGAATATTTCTCTTGTTATCTTAAAAATCATTAGCCTATAGCTTATTGGTTTCGTCAATTGGCTCCTCTAGTATTTTGCTTGGCTCTAGAAACTCCCCTGGACTTTGAAGTAATTTAAAAAAGGAGAAACAAGACTCTGAGTAATGGTTGTGGACATTCGTCGTCAAAAATTTTTCTAATGTGGTTCTGACAATCTGAAAGGTTTTATATGAAAATACTTTTGGGAGGAATATTTCTCTTGGTATCTTAAAAATCATTAGCCTATAGCTTATTGGTTTCGTCAATTGGCTCATCTAGTATTTTGCTTGGCTCTAGAAACTCCCTGGACTTTGAAGTAATTTAAAACGGAGAAACAAGACTCTGAGTAATGGTTGTGGACATTCGTCGTCAAAAAATTTTCTAACGTGGTTGTGACAATCCGAAAGGTTTTATATGAAAATACTTTTGGGAGGAATATTTCTCTTGGTATCTTAAAAATCATTAGACTATAGCTTATTGGTTTCGTCAATTGGCTCCTCTAGTATTTTGCTTGGCTCTAGAAACTCCCCTGGACTTTGAAGTAATTTAAAACGGAGAAACAAGACTCTGAGTAATGGTTGTGGACATTCGTCGTCAAAAATTTTTCTAACGTGGTTGTGACAATCTGAAAGGTTTTATATGAAAATACTTTTGGGAGGAATATTTCTCTTGGTATCTTAAAAATCATTAGCCTATAGCTTATTGGTTTCGTCAATTGGCTCCTCTAGTATTTTGCTTGGCTCTAGAAACTCCCCTGGACATTGAAGTAATTTAAGACGGAGAAACAAGACTCTGAGTAATGGTTGTGGACATTCTTCGTCAAAAATTTTTTCTAACGTGGATATGACAATCCGAAAGGTTTTATATGAAAAAAATTTTGGGAGGACTATTTATATTGGTATCTTAAAAATCATTAGACTATAGCTTATTGGTTTCGTCAATTGGCTCCTCTAGTATTTTGCTTGGCTCTAGAAACTCCCCTGGACTTTGAAGTAATTTAAAACGGAGAAACAAGACTCTGAGTAATGGTTGTGGACATTCGTCGCAAAAATTTTTCTAACGTGGTTGTGACAATCCGAAAGGTTTTATATCAAAATACTTTTGGGAGGAATATTTCTCTTGGTATCTTAAAAATCATTAGACTATAGCTTATTGGTTTCGTCAATTGGCTCCTCTAGTATTTTGCTTGGCTCTAGAAACTCCCCTGGACTTTGAAGTAATTTAAGACGGAGAAACAAGACTCTGAGTAATGGTTGTGGACATTCGTCGCAAAAATTTTTCTAACGTGGTTATGACAATCCGAAAGGTTTTATATGAAAAAACTTTTGGGAGGAATATTTCTCTTGTTATCTTAAAAATCATTAGACTATAGCTTATTGGTTTCGTCAATTGGCTCCTCTAGTATTTTGCTTGGCTCTAGAAACTCCCCTGGACTTTGAAGTAATTTAAAACGGAGAAACAAGACTCTGAGTAATGGTTGTGGACATTCGTCGTCAAAAATTTTTCTAACGTGGTTGTGACAATCCGAAAGGTTTTATATGAAAATAATTTTGGGAGGAATATTTCTCTTGGTATCTTAAAAATCATTAGCCTATAGCTTATTGGTGTCGTCAATTGGCTCCTCTAGTATTTTGCTTGGCTCTAGAAACTCTCCTGGACTTTGAAGTAATTTAAAACGGAGAAAAAAGACTCTGAGTAATGGTTGTGGACATTCTTCGTCAAAAAATTTTCTAACGTGGCTGTGACAATCCGAAAGGTTTTATATGAAAAAACTTTTGGGGGGAATATTTCTCTTGTTATCTTAAAAATCATTAGCCTATAGCTTATTGGTTTCGTCAATTGGCTCCTTTAGTATTTTGCTTGGCTCTAGAAACTCCCCTGGACTTTGAAGTAATTTAAAACGGAGAAAAAATACTCTGAGTAACGGTTGTGGACATTCGTCGTCAAAAATTTTTCTAATGTGGTTATGACAATCACAAAGGTTTTATATGAAAACACTTTTGGGTGGAATATTTCTCTTGTTATCTTAAAAATCATTAGCCTATAGCTTATTGGTTTCGTCAATTGGCTCCTCTAGTATTTTGCTTGGCTCTAGAAACTCCCCTGGACTTTGAAGTAATTTAAAACGGAGAAACAAGACTCTGAGTAATGGTTGTGGACATTCGTCGTCAAAAATTTTTCTAATGTGGTTCTGACAATCCCAAAGGTTTTATATGAAAAAACTTTTGGGGGGAATATTTCTCTTGGTATCTTAAAAATCATTAGCCTATAGCTTATTGGTTTCGTCAATTGGCTCCTCTAGTATTTTGCTTGGCTCTAGAAACTCCCCTGGACTTTGAAGTAATTTAAAAACGGAGAAACAAGACTCTGAGGAATGGTTGTGGACATTCATCGTCAAAAATTTTTCTAACGTTATAGTGACAATCCAAAGACTTTATGTGAAATTCCTGGGAAGTATTTTTTCTGGGTCCCTTTAAAATCAGTATAGCGCATTAGTTTGGTCTAATACCTTCTCTAACATTTTGCTTGGCACTAGAAATATTTGGAAATTTCTGATTTTGCCTTATTGCCTATACTTATCCCTTTTTGCTTGTAAAAGTGGCTGAAAAATGAAGCTCTTACATGGTTAATTTTTTTTAACAAGTCTCTATATCTTATAGGTCGCATTATTGAACCCCAAAAGAACCAAAAAATTATTTCTCAGTTTGCCTAAGGTTTGTCCCTTTTCCGCCATCCGGTATAAGCCTTTGAGCGCCACTTGAACTGCCTCAAGTGGTACACTTTGCACATTGCGTTCAATATTTCAGTATTTTCATTGGATTTTTTTTAAACAACAAAATTGCATCCTTAATTGCAAAAAAAATTATTTCACCCTCTCCCATCTCGTAGAAACACAGAACATATTAAACGACACAAAAGGAAATTTACCGAAAGTAAATTTGTTTTTTGGGGTGCCAAACTATTTAGTTTATGAAATGAAATTTCCTTATTTCTTTACTTACAAATACACGCTTAGTCATATAACTTCTACTTTGCAAAAACTGAAAATTATATAGTGATACTTTCGATTTGAAGTAGATCTTCAATTTCTCCAATGCATGAACCTTGATACGGTATATAATTCTTTACTATTGTATATTTTAACTCAAATATTATATATTAAAATCAAAACTTTATTTTTACATTTCGGTAACTGGTAAATATTCTTGCAGTCTAAGAAAGGTACATTTTGCATCTAATGCGGTAAACTTCATTATTTCCGTTGAAAAAATCGAAGAAACAACAATCTAAAAATACAGAAAAATAAATTTGCCCCCTCCTTACATTTTTGGGAATTGGTGTTTCCGGTTATTGCAGCTGATCATTGATCCACAGAAAAAGTATATCACTAGTACAAAATAATGGCATACACAAATTACCTTCAGTGCTTCCTAGACTGTATCTCTGTAAAAACAAACTTAGGTAAAAACGCGCAAAACTTTATACATTACCGAACTTAAATTTTCCCGTTTATATATTACCCCCAGTAACTCCCAAAAACGAGTTTCCTATTTTTCGCCGTATGGTGTACATCTAGGAGCACCATATGTGCCATACAATTCTGAAACGAAGGGTACTGTCTCACAGCGCTTGTCATAATTCCGCCACGCCTGGCATACTCTGGCCTGGCTTGGAACGTGCCACCTTGTGGTGTTTGAAAGTCAGTGACCCACTGTTGTATCACAACAAAAACTGTCCCAAAAACAAAGTCGGTGGTGGTAATTCAAAAGGTGTTATGTGACATTTTTGTCAAACTAGTACTTATATCATATACATTCACAACTTAGTAAGTTCGTTCGAATGGTTTAATCAGTATTACCGTATCTTATTTCATACTATAGATGCTTTGATTGTTTTTCTTTTCATTTTTATAATTTTATCCTTATTCCCAAATTGTACATGTTTTCCTAAGGAAATCTTTTTAACAAGTTCGTTTGATTAGTTAGGTCAGTTTCTGCGTTTCTTATTTGATGCTCAAGATACTTTGAAGTTTCCATTTCATTACCTTCTTTACTCCAAGTCTCAATTTTTTTTCCAAATAAAGATTATTTAATATAACAAGCTCGATCTGTTAGTTTTGTCATTTTTTTCTGAATCTTATGTAATACTCAAGATACTCTTTTTCTGTTTCTCTTTTTCTCTTCCTTTCCTCTTTTTCTGTTTCTTTTCCTCATTTTTCTCAGTTTCCAGTTTCTCCAAAAAAGTCTTTTTTCCAACGTAAAGAAAAAGCTCGACATTAGAGTTTTTTGTATTAAAATTATTTAGCCATATCTTGAATGCAAAGCTCCAAAAGAATAGCACCAAAAATATTGGTCAATATCTACGAAATCATATTATTGAGTTAGGACTAAAGTGAATACACCATTCGATGCCTTTTTTTATGTTGATTACGAATATAATAAGCTTTTATAAGGGAAATTAATTACAGCCCCCCCCCCTATATATGCTAATTCAGGGTATATTTTTATACTTTAGGGGGGGGGGGGTAAAGTTTAAACTGACCTCCCAGTTACATCAGATACAAAATTTGCCCCCCCCCTAATTTAGAAATATATACCCTGAATTTGCATATATAGGGGGGGGCTGAAATTCATTTCCGATAGAAATGCTTATTATATTTGTAATCAGCATAAAAAAGGCATCGAGTGGTGTATTCACTTTATTCCTAACTCAGTAATATGATTTGGTAGATATTGACCAAAAATATTTTATATACACTTTTGTTATGTTTTTATGAGTCGGAAAATATTTTTGGGGTGCGGGGGGTTCAAACCCCTTAACCCCCTGGAGACGGCGTTGCTTGGATGCCTTAAAAAAATTGCTTCGCAAAAGCAAATGCTTGTCTCTTAAGACTATTAAATAAAAAAAACAAGTTTTTTAAACTGAAAGTAAGGAGCGACATTAAAACTTAAAACGAACAGAAATTATTCCGTATATGAAAGGGGCTTTCTCCTCATCAACGCCTCACTCTTTACGCTAAAGTTTTTTTATTGTTTAAAAAAATAAAGTTCTGTGACAGAGTCAAACTTTAGCGTCAAGAGCGAGGCGTTGAGGAGGAGACAGCCCCTTCAGTATACGGAATAATTTCTGTTCGTTTTAAGTTTTAATGTCGCTCCTTACTTTCAGTTTAAAAAACTTGTTTTTTTTATTTAATTTTTGAACGTTTTTGAATTAATGCAGGTTTTGATTTTGGCTCACCGTACATGAATAATTAAAACAAAATTTCATATTATTTGGTTAAATGGCTTTCTCGAAACTTGTTTAATTTTATTTACGAACGTTTTTATTAGTAATAAATATACGTAACTTAGAATTAACTTACGTAACGAACTTCTATATTCATAAATTTTTAACACGTATATTAGGGGGTTCGCCCCCTAGTCAATACCCTGCTCTTTAAACTATAGTTCGAATTTTTTTTCCAGTTCTTTAAAAATGACCTCTTAATCACAGTCAGTTGATCAGTTGAAAAACTTGTTTTTTTTTATTTAATTCCTGATCTTTTTCTTTAATAATGCTGGGAAATCCGGCGCCCCCTTCATAGCAATGTCCCTTCCCCCGTGAAAACTTCCTTCATGGCAAGATCCTTCCATACAGCCCCCGCCCCGCTCCGTCCCCCACCTACCCGAAAAAAACTCCTCTGAAAAAGTCTGTATACTTCCCAATAACCAAAACTAAATGTTAACATTGAGTAAAGTTCATAACTTTCAGCCCTCCCCCTGGGGACTTTGGGGGATCAAGTCATCCTAAAAGACATTTTTATCATATTTTCGACCATGCTGAACAAAATGGCTATCTCAAAATTTTGATCGGGTGACTTTGGGAAAAAAATGAGCGTGGGAGGGGCCTAGTTGCCCTCCATTTTTTGTTCACTTAAAAAGGGCACTAGAACTTTTAATTTACGTTCGAATGAGCCCGCCTAAGATATTGTAGGACCACTGGGTCGATACGATCACCCCTGGGGAAAAAAAAAAAACAAAACAAACAAACAAACAAACAAACAAACAAATAAACACGCATCCGTGATCTTTCTTCTGGCAAAAAATGGAAAATTCCACATTTTTGTAGATAGGAGCTTGAAACCTCTACAGTAGGGTTCTCTGATACGCTGAATATGATGGTGTGATTTTCATTAAGGTTCTATAACTTTTAGGGGGTCTTTCCCCCTTTTTTGAAAATCAGCCAAATTTTCTCAGGCGCGTAACTTTTGATGGGTAGCTCTAAACTTGATGAAAGTTATATATTTGAAATCAGCATTGAAATCTGATTCTTTTGATACATCTATTGGTATCAAAAACCCGTTTTCTAGAGTTTCGGTTACCATTGAGCCGGGTCGCTCCTTACTTACAGTTCGTTACCACGAACTGTTTGATAATTTCGTTTATTCGCTCTCAATCTCTCCTTTTCACTCTTGCTCTCATAATATAACACCTTTTGGATAACTTGAACTACCGTAGACCGTAAGGTGTCATTCTGAAGATATTCAGAGTAAGACAGCCGACAGGCGTGTTCTTAAGCGGAGGTCACATCAACTGGAAATCCTACTAGCATTATCAGATGTATGACGATGAGATAATACAGCTATAAAAGCAAAACTGTGCTAAAGGTACGATCTTACCTAACCTGTACCAAACTTGATAACTTTAATTACGATCTTTTTTACGACAATGTGGAGATGGTGCAATTAGAAAATGACGCCACTTCTAGAAATATGCTGATTTGAAGATTTCAACTTACAGCACCTTTGAAAGGTCCTGTATACCTGATCTTGTTTCACGTTCCAAGGTGTTTACACCAAAGGTATTTGTGGTAGAAAATTTGCAGGTCCCGGGCTTCTTACACTTGTAGTTTTCATTTTTTACAGCCGTAGAGTACTGTAAACTTCATCTTTGCATTATTACAAATAATGCAAATTTGCATTTTTGCATTTTGGTGTTTACACCCTAACAGGCAACGCTGCTGCCTAATTCTTTTGACAATGCGTAATATGTTTTAATATTTGCGTCTAACCTCAGAGATGAAAAAAAAAAAAAAAAACAGAGGCCAGACTTGACCAAATTTAGCGGCCAGATTTTGCGGTTAACCCAGAGTAAAACTATATTTTTAGAACGGACTAAATAGCAAAACTAGTAAGAATTTTGCTACTATTCTTTTTTCCAACTTTGTGATCACAACGCGTTTTTTTTTATCCGAGCACAGACTACGCAATTTATTTGAGCAAAAATGCTCAGTACTGAAGTCGGTTTCTGTAATTATCATTTACTTAAATTGATCTACAAGCAGGAAGCTCACATCCTAGAAGGGTGTTTATTCTGTCTTGCAGGTACGTCTACATTTACCGTGTGTCCTTTTACGACACGCACTCTACTTGAACGGAATTCCAGCAAGAATAAGGTACAGGACATGAACAGACACTGGAATTTTAGGTACTTATGTATTAGCTGGTACCCACGCTATATACTGTACGTTGGCGCCCACAGGGAGGACATGGGCTATAGATTTGCACATTAGGGGGGTGGGGGTACAGTATAGCGGGTCTGCATGCAAAGTGTGTTTGGTACAATTATTCTGCATATTAAATAGATACAAAGATAAGTGTATTTTAAAGCCAACATACGGCCATGAACACAGTAAAATAACATAAATGAAAGGTATAAATAACATAAACTTCGATCAGTGATCATCATAAAACACTTAAATGAAACACTACATTAACCTAAAAATAGTACTTAATACTTGGAAAAACGGTCACTGAAAAAAAAAACCACTTAACACATGGAAAAACACTTAAATGAAACATTAAATTTTTTTTTTTTTTTTTTTAGTTAACAAAATTTCCAGATACCTTGCTATTCTTCTGTAATTTTTTAGTGGCCATATACCTAGACAGAATTGTTTTCTGACTTCAAACTATCTAAATACTTTACCCCCCCCCCTCTTGTGTGCAAATATGTAGCCCAAACTATGTATTTCCCATATATTTTGTCCCGTTATGCTTTACCCACCCTCCCCCTATTGTGCAAATCTATAGCCCAAATTTATTTATAAAGTCACGAATTTATTTCTCCTCCAATGTCCGCTATTCTGATATCTGCCCCCCCCCCTAGAAAATTTTATGCGGGTGCCCTTGATACTGTTAGGGAAATTCTAAAGGAAACCAGTTAAACGGGCATCTGTAATTAGATAAATGGATCGCAAAGCGTGGTTTGTCACTGAGTTTACAATATTTAAACTACTGTTTTTGGGTTTTTAGGGGGATAAAAGGTATCTAGGTTAGGTTAGGTTACTTATTTAATATATGCTATGCTTTAACCCCCGGTTTCACACCCATACAGAGCAATGGGTTTGATCAGACTGTTCAATAGACGCAATTTCAGATGGTTCGAGAGGTGGCTAGATTTCCAAATCTTTGAGTGGCTAGATTTCCAAATCTTTGATAGTCTTTTGAAGCTAGAGCTGACAAGACTGAGGCGGCGTTTAATGTCGACAGTATGGCAGTTGTCAGCCGTCAAAAGACCGCCGAGGAAAAGGAATTGATCGACTGTTTCCACTTGATCACCGTCTATTACTATCGAGGGGGGGGAGCTTATCTCCTGTCTTGATGTGGTCTTGTTTGCGTTAATCTGCATACCAAACGGCTTCGTTGCTTGGGATATGTAGTCAGCCTGACTCTGAAGTTCTTGAGCGGTAGTGGACATCAGGTTGATATGATCCGCATATACTAGTTTGTCAATTAGGATTCCTCCTATTCTGGTTCTATATTCGACGGGTATCAGGGAGAGGATGGCATACAGAAACAGGTTAAACACGTGCGGCAAGAGGATACATCCTTGCAGGACTCCGGAAGTTGTTGGGAATTCACCAGAAAGCCCACCAGTGGTCAGTATTTGACTTTTGAATTGGTGTACATGTCCTCAGTGATTCTGACTATTTCATCTGGGACACAGTAGTGTTTTAGAATATGCCATAAGCCTTTCCTCCATATTAGGTCAAAGGCCTGGCGGAAGTCAATAAAGAGCTGATAGAGGTCTCTGTTAAACTTGATGAACCGTTCCATCAGCTGACGCACAGTAAAGATTTGGTCAATAGTTGATCGTCCCGATCGAAAGCCAGCTTGATACTCGCCAAGAACAGAGGCGATTGCTTGACTTCTGCGGAGCAGGATCTTGGTCAGGATTCTGGTTTGGTGGTTTGTGAGGCTGATGGGCCGGTAGTTGTCACATTCTTTCTTCGAGCCTTTTTTGTGTATTGAGACTATTGCTGCCTTGCACCACTGCTGCGGTACGTGTCCAGTAGACTAGGTGGCTGATACAAGACTGTGGTATAGGTTGACAACATCTTCTGAACGAACATTTATCAGTTCAGCAGTGACGCCGTCTAGTCCCGGAGCTTTACCTCGCTTTAGGGATTTTATGGCCGCTTTGGTCTCGCTTCTAAGTGGGGGATTGTTTTTTCTTAAAAAAAACAATCCCCAAAATAAAGCAATTTTATAAGGAAAGGAAGTGATGAAACTGCACATATCCTAATATTTCGGGGGGGGGGGGGCTGACTGAAAGATCAATTCTCTCCTATCTATGGTTGTATTACTATTTGGCCTTCCTATGTTGAAATAAATGAGAAACTCTGACAAAATTTCACCCAAAACATTTTTGTTGTACGTTTCTTAAAAATATCGTCTTTAATTTTCTTCTATTCTGACTTCGTAATTTTTTATATATATATATATATAATTTTTTTTCTGTATTTGGTCTTTCTGTATCAGTTGCTTAATGGCATGGAGCCTAACCGTATGTTTTTTGAAAGTATAGAGGGAGGGGGGGCATTTTTTTCAACAAAAAATACAAAAAAAAATATTTTTCTATGTAAACATCAACAATAGGTATTTTTTTAAATCTAGGGGAGAGGGCGAAAACCTGGAAAGGGGGATTGGACACCCTTTCACCTTAATTGGCTCTCCTTTTGACGCACAAAAAAAGAAAATGATTTGTTTTCGACAAAAAGTTTTATTATGATAACTTTTTGTTTCTTAGAGATGTTTGTAAATAAAAAAGAGATACATAGAAGACAAAAGTTATATAATTTAGGCTATACAATGCCACCTGCTCCTGTATCATTAAATTTAAATATATGATATGTAAATTCGAGGTATGAAGACCTGGCGTAAAATCAGAACCAGGCCAATTCCTCTAAGTTGCGCTAGTTTTCGCCCATTGGGCTGATAAACCTTGAATTTGGCTAACATAATTTATACAAATTAGCCAAATCAGGCAAAACTTTGGTCAAAATTAGCTCACTTAAAAACGTGACAAAATTCAGCTGATTTTGCTAATTGAAGCCAATGGCATTCAGTATCGGCTTTAGCTGAATCAAAGTAAACTAGCAACTGTGAAACAGCTCGGTGACTAAACTGGAGGAAGGACTGGAGCCACAAAGCCGTATAGTTATGTCAAAAACAACTTATACAAATTAGTTCCGGTAGGCTGTGCAGTCCCTCTAAGCAAAAAATTGCTTTAGAAAATATGTCCCCTTATCTCTTCAGGGTTCCAATCGTGCTTTCCTGGCCATCTCATGGTGGGCCTTATGTGACAATTTTCGTGGCTATGGAAGGGTTCTGCACTTAAGACTTTTTAGTCTGCAAAACTGGTCGAAATTTGGTTATAACAAGTGGCGCAATTTCATCAAATCCTGGGGGGGACAAAGTTGGAGCTGATTATTCCAAATTACGTGAAAAGGAAGTGGAAAATGAAAAAAGAGCCATATAGTACCATTTAGGCAAAGGTACACTAAAGAAAACTGTGGCTGCTTGAATTGTGCAGGCCTTTCTAGGTTTGTTAAAATCTTTGAAAATGCTAAATTTAAGCAGGGGGGGGGTCAAATTGGAATCAGGAGGCAGTTGCCTCCCCCGGCCCCTTAAATTATGATTAAGCCAATCGATCGGGCATGTCACATAACACCTTTTGTGTTTCTAAAGCCTCTCTCTCAATAGGACTTGTGGTATCTTCAACGTAAAAGTATGGGCTCTATCCCCCAGTGAGTCTGAAAACAGTGCTGTACCTTCAAAAATTTAATGAAGCTCGCTTGTTTGGAGGTCAAAAACGCCTCTCTCATGCTGACCAGCTAAGTACAGTAGTTTCCTTACTTTAGAACACTGTCTACGTCAGAAGCAGGGCTGCCATCCCCAGTGATTTATCACCATTTCTAGTGAACTTTTATATTGCCTAAAAAACAAATTACTAAATCAGCACGTAAATCATAGATTATTGAAGAAAATAATTAAATCCACCAAAAAATCTAGTGACTTTTTTCACCAGGTGGCAACCCTGGCCAGAAGTATACACAGCTTTTTTTAATGTCTGTCCTACAAACAACAAAAGGTATAGGAATGAGGAATTAACCTAAGATAGTGAAATTTTTAAGCTCAAATGGATATTTTGGCTCTATATACAAAGGCCGTCCTCAGCAAAGCACATACAGAAATCAAATAAAAGTTGCAATATAATGCGATCATTTAAACTAAAAATTATAACAGTCTAAGAATAATTACTTCAATGGAAGTAATTATTGTTCCTTGAAGCAATGATTTTGGAATTATAGAGTCCCAGATGATTCCCTTGGATACAGAGCCGAAATTTTATTCCCCTCTAAAAAACTCTAAAGAGTTTTTTCTTTAATTTCTAGTATGTTCTATACACAAAACGCAATTGGTTTTCGCTTTTTGAAGCTTTGTGCTCCTCCAAAACATTGGGCCCTTCGAAGTATATTTTGCATACGGCTTTGCGTCCTTCCAATATCGAGGAGGGGGACATTTCTGATTTTTTGATCTTTTAATGTAAATACTAAAAAGCCTATTTTCAAAATATAAGGGGGATTCTTCAGCTTCCCCAATTAGTGCCCCCTGCTCAAGGCCGTACCCAGAGTGGGGGTTTGAACTCCCCACCCCCTGAAATGTTTGTTTGACTCGTAAAAACGTAACACAAAAATGGATATAAACAAATTTTGTATGCGTTTTTTGAGGTTTTTTGTGTACCCCCCCCCCCCCCAAAAATTTTATTGAGTAAAACCCCCTCGGAAAAAAAAATCCTGGGTACGGCCTTGCCCTTGCTCAACATAATGAGCACCAACCTACTTGTGATTTAAACATTTTTATTAATGAGTGTAAAATCATATATGCCGCATTTTCCAGCCCATAAATAAAAGCAAGCAAGAAAAGATGTTAGGCCACGATTGTCATTTCAATTTGTGCTTCTTTGAGTACCAAAGGGTAGGAGGTTTAAAGCTGTCACTTTACTTAGCCGACACAAAGACTTGAGCGCTGATTAAAAGCCCTGATAAAGTATCCGATATCCGTCACCGATGTCACTTTAAATGTACAGTGTTGTCACTTCTCTTATGTTCTTATGACAGGTTACTGTCATATCAAAATTCAACCAATAAGAGATGGACTTGCTAAGTGACGAAATTAGCCTACCGAAAGTGCTTCCCTAAGGTACCGCTGGTTAAAAAGATTTTAGGGGTGATATAATTAATGACCAAAAAATCCTTGTAAAGTTGTAATTAATACTTTTTTCAATGTTCTCAGGCTTTTAGTATTTTCTTATATTTTGAAAAAAAAATTAGACAAAAAATTGGATCCCTTGTTCTGCCATATACGCTGAAATTGCTTTCGAGCAAGTAAGGGGGTCACAGATCATGGGGACGCAGTAGAGAGGGAGAGACAATTGAAAACTTTAATATATAGCAGGTGCATCAATTTAAGGAGGGTCTGAATTACCTCTTCTATATTTCTTCTGCCCACCCCTCTTCATTTTAAAATATCTTTTTCTTAGGTATTTTTATTAGAAACTATCTTTGCATTATCATTGAAAACAAACAAAAAAACGACAAAGCTACCCCCCCCCCCCAAAAAAGATTTGAAACAATATATTTTGCCCCATCCTGCATTTCGGTGAATTGACGCCCATGACGAGTAAATAATATAACAGGCGTAGGAACATTCAGAGAAAATTGTGAACTTCTCAGAATTATAGGGGAGGAGGAGGGAAAGGTAACGAAAGTATATTCCATCCTCTGCTACACGGTTTTTTTCTCGACATGTTGCAATACCTTCTCTGTTTTCCAATTTGAACAAGCAACTTCTTTCTGGTTAGAAATTATGGGGTTGCCGATACAACCACTGCACTTGAAAATTAAATGTGCAGACATAGTCGGGGAATAATGAATTGCGAGTAGAAAGCCATTTTATACACGTAATATAACTGAAATTCATTTAATAATTGTAATATTCATTTTGTTGCTGTTTCTTTGTGTTTGTTTTCTTTCTGTTGTTTGTTTTTTGTCCTTCTTTTTATGTGTGTCCGTCTTTCTATGTATGACGGTTTATCAATAAATAAATATTGTATCTAGAGGGTAATTTTTTTCCTTGGGAGGGGGGGGGGGATATTATATGAAAAAAAACTACGGAAAAATTATAGAGGAAATTGTAAAAAGATTGATAGTTTGGGAGGGGGGTTGCCCAAAATTTATTCTCGCTACGTACTGACGTACCTTACGTTGGTCTTTTTGTAAGAGCCATGACACTTAGTTTCTTGTTTCAAAAAAAAAGAAAAAACTCAGGGAGATCGGGGGGGGGGGAATTTTTTTTTTCAGAATCTAGGGTGGAAGCCTTCCTTTTTTCAACGAAAATGCCAAAAAAGGCATTTGTCAATGAAAATACTCCAAAAGAGGTAATTTTCAAAATATAATAGAGGGACGGGGAAGAGTTCCTAGGGCACAAATTTCCTTTACATCTTTCTCGATTGACACCCCTGAAGTAACTAGAAACAAAGATTTGATTGGGCAAAAGATATACATTCGGATTTTTTTTCTTTTAGAATTTCTAGTCTTAATTAGTACGGTATCTTGTTTTATTGGCAAATGCCGGCAATAAAGATCCTTAATTTGCGGGCATTAACACGAATAAGGTGGATAATGCTGCTGACGTTAAAGTGAAACACCAATCTACTTTTGTTTTAGCCATCTTAGTATTGAAACAATTCTTCAACCACGCCTGTTGTTGGATTGTGGTTAAATTTAGCAAATACATTGCTTTCCAATGACTATGCATGAATCAATTATAATGAATTGACATTAGTCAGTTTATTAATTAAATGTGATTAAGACATATCTATATAGGTCTTTAAGTGGCTGCTTTTACACTGATTACTAGACAACAGGTTCAAAAGAGCTTTTAGTTCGAAAGGAGAGGTAGGCGTGGTATCTTCGAATGCTCTTATAACTACTAATAAGTAAAGTAATACATAAAGGGAAGAGTTGATCTCGCCTATTCATCTTATGCACGGAAAATTCACTCTCTGTAACTTGTGCACATGCCTCGTGAGGTGTCGAATCCTTATCATTCTTATCACACAAATTAAGACAAGGCTTTTCATTATTGATTTGAAATGAAAATATTTGAATATTATAGCCTCCAAAGGTGGTTTGGATAACTTTAAGAGTTTGTATCCACTTTGGAAATAAGTATAATTTAACTTTGTTTAGCCTACTTCGATTTTGTGGAATGTAGGGAATCTCCGCCCATGTCAATATTGATCAATATTAAAACTAAACTAACACTGTATATTCTTATTAGTGTTATTCAGTTCTTTTTAAGGCATATCCTTTTACGAGCATTTTATGCGTCGAAGGAATTTTTTTTTGGGGGGGGGGCTCAAACCTGGTAACCTCTGCCACTCTGGATGCGCCCCTTACTGTTTGACATTGAAAAAATGCATTGCACTTTCCTTACAGACATAGCAAGCTCTATTGATTTTTCATTTTTTTTCTTTTTCTATCCTTTTAAAATCACAAGACATTTAGAAGTTTATTTTTAATAAAAAAAATTTTGTTCCTCAAAAAAGGTTTCATTTAATCAAAATGTGTTATATCCTCCTTTCTCATTCACAAAATTAGTTAGAAATTGGAGCTTTTAAAATAATAAAAAAAAGTTTTTACCGTTATTGGAAGCTTAAAAAAACTGTTTTGCCAAACATTACTTATTAATAAAATTTGAAAATCCACACACTTTGGGAATTTGTGCTATTCTTTTAAGTATAATGTGTAGCATACTGCCTTTTAACACACAGAATTGGATGTACTGATTTAGATTATAATTATAATTTTAATTTATTTTAATTATAATTAAACTATTTATTAATTATAATTAAATTATAATTGAGTTACTTTGATTTTAATTACAATTTAGAGCATTATAATTTTGAAAACTTCATTCTTCAACTGCTCTTACAAGTGAGAGATTTGTAACAAATTAAGTTCAGTTAAATTCTTATCGAACAAAATAATATCAGTTGTCTGACAGCCCCCCTCCATATAGGTCTGACAGCTCCCTCTCCATATTCCTGCATTTTATGCAAGAATATCCATAAAACGTAAAATCTGTTAAAACAAACCTCTTTGGTCAAAGAATAACCCTGTTTTTAGTCAATAAAATCGTTTATCTTAATCCCCCCCTCTCTAGAAAATTTGAATATATAACTTCCCCCTTGGAAATGTTTTGTGGGTACCCCTTGAATGAATCATTATATCAAATGGCAACAAATGTACCAGTGTTTCAGCTACTGATGTTCATAATAGCTTTGGTATTTCATACAGTCGAAAATGCCCCCTTTTTGTAAAAACATACTGGACATATAAAACGTCTAATCAATGTCGTTAATTAACTTATAATGGGATAAATTAGCAATGTCAGAGTTAAAAAAGTTATTTGAAGTATCACCATATGAATCCAGCTTTAATAGATGATAATATTTTTATTTATAGAGTGTTTTTTCTTAAACAACTGTAAGCCATAGCTGTCCACATAACCTTTTTTTACGTGGGAGGAGGCAGGTAAAAATTTCCAGAGGGGGACAAATTTTTGAATTTTTTTTTTTGCCCGAAAACGTTTAACCTATTACTTCAGTGATGAAATATTTACTATTCAAAACATATCAAGCTTATTTCTTATGTAGGCACATATTCAATTGTAAAGCAAGCGATAAGGCTTTATCCTACCGATACAATTACAAATGAACAGTGTTGGGCACAGCAAGAGTTGCTAAAAAAAACAAAAAACACACAATTCATGTATTTTTTTCTATGTCTTGATAAAATAGAATTGCAGAAAACTGCCAGAGGTAATGTTTTTTTGAGAATATTTTCTAGCTTGTCTCCATCCCCCTCCTCCCAAATTTCTCTCGAACAATCCAGCACTTAGGCAGTCTCTTCTTTACTATTGACGTTTCTTTCTTTATATTTTATATAAAGGAAGCAATTTCCTTGAAAGAAAGAAATTTATATTTCTTTCTTTCTATTTACTTAAAATTATATATTCGGGATTTATTTCAAAGGTTCATATTTCGTATGTTTCGGTCTAGGGTCTAGCTTCAGTCTTTTTATGAGGAAAAAGGATAACTGAAATAAAAACAATTAGCAAACACTCCCTTTTATCCAGACTAGTCTTCCATCAACAGATACATTTTCCCACTAGATGGTCTATTTAATTTATTTTGCTGGTTTGTAATGTGTTTATTTAAATTGTTCTCTTTTGTTTGGCCCGATTTCTACGGATTTTTAAAAATTCATTCAATTCTTACCTATTCTAATAGAAAAGTGCCTTTCTTATAGGGAGTTTTTTTTAGTCTTTTCCTGGCTGAGGAAGAGTGCAAAGTTGTTCTGGGGGGTTATAGATAAAAAAAAAACTTTTTTTAACAGCAATACTGTCTTATTTTCCCGACATATTAAACTTGCTTGTATCTTCTATGTAATGTTAGTCTTCTAAATGTGAGGGGGGTGGGTTGTTTTCTCTACCTTCCATTTTGGCTCCGTTGGATGAGAAATGGCGTGGCAACAGCTTGTAAATTCGTTTTACAGGCATCTATTTTATTGCAATATAGATGGCCATACAGCAGGAACAAGCTATTGTAAAAAAATAGCTAGAAAACTTATTTAAAACGTTATTGTTAACGTATGAAAGAGTTAACAAAAAAGAAAAATTTAAATTTAGAACTTCTATTTCTTTCGTCTTTCTCTGGGTTTTGTATTGCTCTTTTCTGAAACGCCAGGTAAAAGAAACATATGTGGAATATGCTATTTGTTTTCAACTGTTTGGTATGACCGTACAACAACAAGAAAGTTGTTTTACTTAGAGATTCATATATAAATAATTATATGAATAACTATATATTATAATATATGAATAAATATATATTTATTAAAAAATATAAATAAATTCATATTTTGTTAGACAATTAAGTTGCGGGGAAATATGAAGCAAGTCGAAAAATCATGAAATTTTGAGAGGATTCAGATGCCATCCCTTTTTTACTCATAAATGCAAACCAAAGGCAAGTGACTTACCAAATCTTGTTCTAGAGAGTTCGTAAATCGATTGTATCGGGGTGTTTTTCCAGGGAAGAGGAGAGGGGCTTAAAGAAGAAAAGAATTTTTCTGATTCGGATTTCCAGGTTTTTCTGAGGAAAAGGGGGTCCTAATCCCGGGGTGCGAGGAATCCCTCATGCTCCCCGTCTGCGCCTCCGTATGCTATTAAAAAATATTTGTTCTCTTATTTCTTCTCTTCCATCCTTGTGTGAGTGGATATGCCGGAATTAGTTAACTTTCAAATATGTCATAGGCTATTTAGCCTTATAAGGAATGTTTGAATTATCTATTTTATATCTGGTGTTTTATATATCTTGATAAAGCGGTGGATGCGAGATTTCTTTTTTACAGAAGCTCAGTAGGCCTATGCTAGGGGGATATTTTAACGGCATAAATTCTTGGGTGACTTGCACCCTCTCGTGGTGCCGTGGGCAATATTTATTATATTTTCATGTCTGAATTCTACGACAAAATAAGCTTATGTTGTCCGATTTTTTTTTTTTATATATTTTGTAGTCGAAGGTTACAAGCACTTGAAAGCTGCAGTAAAATTCAGTTTTTTTTTGTTTCCAGAATGAGAGCTTAGTCCAATATATTCGAAATGGTTTTTATTCAGCCTTTCTTTTTTTTCCAGAATGAGAGCTCAGGGGCGGATCCAGGATTTTTTTAGGCGGGGGGGGGGGAGCACAAAATAGGTTAATCCGATAAACTTGCGTTAGGAGCAAGTTTAAATAACGCAAACTTGCGTTAATTAAGTAAATTACACTACTTTAGTCTACGTTAGGGGGGGGGGGGGGAGGGCGTCCATTTCGCCCCCTGGATCCGCCACTGTGAGAGCTCAGTCTAATAAATTCAAAATGGTTTTAGATTTTTCATGGAGTATTTTAGTAAAACAATATACAAAATATACTTCACTGTCCGTATCAAATTTCATAGTCTTGTCAAGAGTTACTTTCACGATTATAGCACTTAGCGTGTGCTTTTTCTAGGCCTTGTATCCCAAATCTTTTATCCCCAAAGCCTAATTATTTCGTCTTCATTTATTTTTAAATAGGACGAACTTTAAGCTGAACCTTACTGATATTAAATAAAAAAAAAAAGTTTTTTTTTAAACTGAAATTAAGGAACAACGTTAAAACTTAAAACGAACAGAAATTATTCCGTATATGAAAGGGGATGTCCCCTCCTCAACGCCTCGCTCTTTACGCTAATTTTTTTTATTATTAAAAAAAAATAGAGTTGTGAGAAAGTCAAACTTTAACGTAAAGAGCGAGGCGTTGAGGAGGGGACAGCCCCTTTCATATACGGAATAACTTCTGTTCGTTTTAAGTTTTAACGTCGTTCCTTACTTTCAGTTGAAAAAACCTATTTTTTTCTATTTAATCTTTTGAACATTTTTGAATTAATACAGGTTTTGATTTTGGCTCACCGTACATGAATAATTACAACAAAACTTTCATATTAATTTTACTTTTATTTGGTTAAATGGCTTTCTTTAAACTTGTTTAATTTTATTTACGAACGTTTTTATTAGCAATAAATATATGTAACTTAGGAATTAACTTACGTAACGAACTTCTATATTCATATATTCTTAATGCGTATATTAGGGGGTTCGGCCTCTAGTCAATACCTCGCTCTTTAAGCTAAATTTCGAATTTTGTTCTAATATCTTTAAAACTGACCCTTAATCACAAAGGTCGTTAATTAGAATAAATAGTTCTTATGAAAATACTAAAACATCTTTGGCTTAAAGAGCGAAGTATTGACTAGGGGGTGAACCCAATCATATACGTAATATTTTCTGTTCGTTTTAAGTTGTGTTGTTGCTCCTTACTTTCAGTTGAAAAGCTAATTTTTTTTCAACTTAATTTCTGGTCTTTTTTTTAAAGAATGCTGGGAAATCTGGCACCCCTTTCATAGCAATATCCCTTCCCCCATGAAAGTTTCTTCGTGGAAAGATCCTCCCACATAACCCCGGACCCACCCCCTCGCCCCACTACCAGAAAAAATCCCCCCTGAAAACGTCTTTATACTTCCCAATAACCAATACCATATGTTAACATTGGGTAAAGGTCATTAATTTCAGCCCTCCCCCCGGGGACTTCGGAGAATTAAGTCATCCTAAATTACATAGTTATAATATTTTCGAC
This sequence comes from Artemia sp. Qi Xiang Cuo, assembly GCF_049724085.1. Taxonomy (NCBI): domain Eukaryota; kingdom Metazoa; phylum Arthropoda; class Branchiopoda; order Anostraca; family Artemiidae; genus Artemia; species Artemia sp. Qi Xiang Cuo. The sequence continues at coordinate 13,907,310 of NC_142803.1, forward strand.
CATGCTGAACAAAATGGCTATCTCAAAATTTTGATCGGGTGACTTTGGGAAAAAAATGTGCGTTGGAGGGGGCCTAGTCGCCCTTCATTTTTTTTGGTTACGTAAAAAGAGCACTATAGATAGATAGATAGATAGATATTTATTGCAATAAAAGCCACTTTGGGCCATGGCAAAAAAAGGAAAATCACACAAAATAATAACATGATTATAACACTCATAGCAAAGTATGGTAGCCTACATAACAATAACAACGCAAAATTACAAAACCTTACAAAAACATAATAAAGCACACGATACCATTAAACTAACATAAATAGATAGATGTATGTTACATCTATCAAGGGCCATGACTACAAATAAAACAAACAAGAAAACAACTTACACACATACAAAAATACTTTCCACACTCACCCCACCCCTTTTTACAAAAATCTATCTCTATGTGACATGCCCAATATTATATACTTTGCTATCATTCTTATTGTCCCATAATTTTTTGATCCCATTACTGAAACCAACCACTCACTTGTCCCCACATTAACAAAAAATAAATCTTTCCTTAGATCCTGTGATTCGGGACAAAGGGCCATGAAGTGAAGCAGATCCTCCCCATTTTCTTCGCACATAGGGCATGAGTAAGGACTCTCCTTTACCCTTACCCTCCCTAAAAATTTCCTCCTTTCTCCAAGTGCTAGAAAATTACCCCTCCCTGATATATACCACTGAATTTCTTCACTATTTAAACCCGCTTTAAAATAATTATCATATCCCCAGACCTCCTTCCATTGCCGGTAAATGCCGAGGGACACCGAGGCTGCGACTTCACGCTGCCATTTCTGAATCTCCTGATCTTCAAGCACTCCCTTTACTAGTTTTGCTACATTTCCTACTTCCAGCCCTCTCCCCTTCCCTTCATTCCAAACACCTGATAACCCACAACTATTTAAGATTGATTTCACCTGGGAAGCCCATGAACATTTCCTTCTATCCTGCAACACCTCCAGATAAGCTGCATTTACTAACCTATTATTCTGTAAACCAATCACCTTTTCCCAGTATCCTATCATTCTAACCAATCTTTTTATTCTCAATGAAAACAATCCTAGAGTACCCTTTAACACCAGATTATTAAATTTCCCGCTTAGCCCTAAAAGTCTCCTGAAATGTCCTAAATAAATTCTCTCTATTTTTTCCCCTTTTTCAAAACCCCAAACTTCCCCACCGTAACTCAATGCTGGGCCTACCTTCGTCTCAAAAATTTTCTTCTGTAGCTTAATATCTGCCGGTCCTAGATGCCTAAGGGGACTCTTCAACAATGCCCATGAAGCCTTCTGACCCTTCCAACTCGCTATTTGCACCTGATCACTCCATTTCCCTGAACTTGTGAACTTACATCCCAAATAAATATAATCATTAACTTCCTTCATCTCTTTCCCTTTAAAATAAAACTTATTCTTTTCCCTTTCGTCATTTCCAAAAACTAATATAACTGATTTTTCAATATTTACAACTAATTTTTTACTCTCCAGATAACTATCCAAAATATCTAAAATCTTTTGCAAATCCGGAGCCGATTTCGCAAGCAATACTATGTCATCTGCAAATAATAAACAAAACAGCTCCAGCGACATTAAGTTTAACGTAGGGACATTTGTATTTCTAAAATACTGCTCAATATCATTAATAAAAAGAGAAAACAAACACGGTGATAGAGTGCATCCCTATTTGAGGCCTACATTACTTAAAACTGGCTTAGAATAAGAAATACCTACCTTCACTACTACTTTCACCACGTCATATATTTTCATTATAACTTCTACTAACCTAATTGGCAATCCTAATTTAACCAACACCACTTTCAACAAACTCCTTGAAACTTCGTCAAATGCTCCCCTAATGTCCAAAAACGCCGTATATAGCCTATTTTTCCTATGCCTCGTATATTTTCTAGCTAAAGCCTGTAAACAAAATATTTGATCAATTGTACTATAGTTTTCCCTAAACCCTGCCTGACATTCAATTAATATACCTTTATAATGCAACCATTTATCAATCCCACTAGAAAGGACTCTAAAAAATAGATTACTGATAGAACTTCCTAAACTTATCCCCCTATAGTTCTTGTGTAGGTTTCTTTCTCCTTTCTTAAATAATGGGATCATAATCGATATCTGCTAATTTTTTGGCCATAGAGGTGTACTTAGAATTGCCGAGAATATCAATGCAAGCGCTGGCAGTATCCATGCTCTTGACCATTTCAGCAGCTTAGTTGGTACTCCGTCGATGCCCGGAGCTGAATTCCCTCTCATGCTTTTCAAGGCGTGCCATATTTCCTCCTGTCCAACTGGTTCCAGTAGTTTAGCGTCCTCTGAATCCAACTCAAAATCGGCTGTTTCTTCTAAACTACTCATCTCCTCATCAGCTCTCTCTTCGTCCTCTTCGGTGTATATCTCTTTATATTTTTGTTCTAAGTATTCTGGCCAGGTATCGGCGTGAGGGACTGAATCAGTCAACTTTCTATTTTCTGTTGATTTCCTAATTAACTTACAGAACTCCGTTGTATCATTCACGCTAAATTTCTCCCGTATTTTTTGGTTCTCTTCCTCTTCAGAACGTCTCTTCTTCAACTTAAGTAGCCTTTTATATCCCCTTCGCTTGTCCTTAAACACCTGCAAATTATTTTCCAGATCAACTGTACTACTAGCCTTTAGCAATCTAAAAGCTACTAAAACCTCCTTCTTCTTTTCCTCACATTCCTTATAAAAAAAACTCATCAAACCAGTACTTCTACCATTTTTCTCCTGCATGCCACCTTAGTTCCAATCTTATACAAAACCCCCGACAAAAAATCAACAGAACCTGCTATATCCCCTTCCCTTGCCATATCCTCACTCTTCTGAATAAATGAATCCAGACCTCTATCTTCAACTAGTACCTTTTTCAACTTCTCCTCACTATCATTATCAAACCTTAAACCTTCCCTCCAATCAAGCTCATTACCCATCTTTCCCTTAGCCCCAAACTTCTTTTTCCGGCTCTCAGCCCATCCTCCAGCTCCTAATTCAACCCTAATAGGCACGTGATCCGACCCAGCAAGCGCCATCACCTCAAAATCCACACAACAAGAAAGAAGCCCCAGACTAACAACCCCAATAACTTTTAATTTCCGTTCCAATGAGCCCACCCACGATATTCTAGGACCACTGGGTCCATACGATCACCCCTGGAAAAAAAAAAAAAAAAAAAACGCATCCGTGATGTTTCTTCTGGCAAAAAATGCAAAATTCCCCATTTTTTTAAATAGGAACTTTAAACCTCTACAGCAGGGTTTTCTGATACGCTGAATATGATGGTGTGATTTTCACTAAGGTTCTATAACTTTTAGCACTAAGCTACATGAGACAAACCGTTGTTAAATAACTATGTCTTAACTCATCTGCCACTACAACTGCAACGGATAGCTCATTGTACCACTAAGCTATATGAGGCAAACCGTTGTTAAATAACTATGTCTTAACTCATCTACCACTACAAATGCAACGGATAACTGACTGCAGCACTAAGTTACATGAGGCAAACCGTGGTTAAATAACTATGTCTTAACTCATCTACCACTACAACTGCAACGAATAACTCATTGCAGCGCTAAGCTACATGAGGCGAACCGTTGTTAATAACTATGTCTTAACTAATCTACCACTTCAACTGCAACGGATAACTCAATGCAGCACTAAGTTACATGAGGCAAACCGTGGTTAAATAACTATACCTTAACTCATCTACCACTTCAACTGCAACGGATAACTCAATACAGCACTAAGCTACATGAGGCAAACTGTTGTTAAATAACTATGTCTTAACTCATCTACCAGTACAGCTGCAACGGATAACTCATTGCAGCACTAAGCTGCATGAGGTGAACCGTTGTTAAATAACTATTTCTTAACTCATCTAACACTACAACAACAACGGATAACTCATTGCAGCACTAAGCTACATGATGCAAACCGTTGTTAAATAACTATGTCTTAACTCATCTGCCACTACAACTGCAACGGATAACTCATCGCAGCACTAAGATACATGAGGCAAACCGTTGTTAAATAACTATGTTTTAACTCATCTACCACTACAACTGAAACGGATAACTCATTGCAGCACTAAGTTCGACGAGGCAAACCGTGGTTAAATAACTATGCCTTAACTCATCTACCACTACAACTGCAACGAATAACTCATTGCAGCGCTAAGCTACATGAGGCGAACCGTTGTTAATAACTATGTCTTAACTAATCTACCACTACAACTGCAACGGATAGCTCATTGTACCACTAAGCTACATGAGGAAAACCGTTCTTAAATAACTATGCCTTAACTCATCTACCACTACAACTGCAACGAATAACTCATTGCAGCGCTAAGCTACATGAGGCGAACCGTTGTTAATAACTATGTCTTAACTAATCTACCACTTCAACTGCAACGGATAACTCAATGCAGCACTAAGTTACATGAGGCGAACCGTTGTTAATAACTATGCCTTAACTCATCTACCACTTCAACTGTAACGGATAACTCAATGCAGCACTAAGCTACATGAGGCAAACTGTTGTTAAATAATTATGTCTTAACTCATCTACCAGTACAGCTGCAACGGATAACTCATTGCAGCACTAAGCTGCATGAGGTGAACCGTTGTTAAATAACTATTTCTTACTAGTTAATAACTATTTCTTATTGTAGTGGTAGAACTATGTTCTACCACTACAACTGAAACGGATAACTCATTGCAGCACTAAGTTACTTGTGGCAAACCGTGGTTAAATAACTATGCCTTAACTCATCTACCACTACAACTGCAATTAATAACTCATTGCAGCACTAAGCTACATGAGGCGAACCGTTGTTAATAACAATGTCTTAACTAATCTACCACTACAACTGCAACGGATAGCTCATTGTACCACTAAGCTACATGAGGAAAACCGTTGTTAAATAACTATGCCTTAACTCATCTACCACTACAACTGCAACGAATAACTCATTGCAGCGCTAAGCTACATGAGGCGAACCGTTGTTAATAACTATGTCTTAACTAATCTACCACTTCAACTGCAACGGATAACTCATTGCAGCGCTAAGCTACATGAGGCGAACCGTTGTTAATAACTATGTCTTAACTCATCTACCACTTCAACTGCAACGGATAACTCAATGCAGCACTAAGCTACATGAGGCAAACTGTTGTTAAATAGTTATGTCTTAACTCATCTACCAGTACAGCTGCAACGGATAACTCATTGCAGCACTAAGCTGCATGAGGTGAACCGTTGTTAAATAACTATTTCTTAACTCATCTAACACTACAACAACAACGGATAACTCATTGCAGCACTAAGCTACATGATGCAAACCGTTGTTAAATAACTATGTCTTAACTCATCTGCCACTACAACTGCAACGGATAGCTCATTGTACCACTAAGCTACATGAGGAAAACCGTTGTTAAATAACTATGTTTTAACTCATCTACCACTACAACTGAAACAGATAACTCATTGCAGCACTAAGTTACACGAGGCAAACCGTGGTTAAATAACTATGCCTTAACTCATCTACCACTACAACTGCAACGAATAACTCATTGCAGCGCTAAGCTACATGAGGCGAACCGTTGTTAATAACTATGTCTTAACTAATCTACCACTACAACTGCAACGGATAGCTCATTGTACCACTAAGCTACATGAGGAAAACCGTTCTTAAATAACAATGTTTTAACTCATCTACCACTACAACTGAAACGGATAAGTCATTGCAGCACTAAGTTACATGAGGCAAACCGTGGTTAAATAACTATGCCTTAACTCATCTACCACTACAACTGCAACGAATAACTCATTGCAGCGCTAAGCTACATGAGGCGAACCGTTGTTACTAAATATGTCTTAACTAATCTACCACTACAACTGCAACGGATAGCTCATTGTACCACTAAGCTACATGAGGAAAACCGTTCTTAAATAACAATGTTTTAACTCATCTACCACTACAACTGAAACGGATAAGTCATTGCAGGACTAAGTTACATGAGGCAAACCGTGGTTAAATAACTATGCCTTAACTCATCTACCACTACAACTGCAACGAATAACTCATTGCAGCGCTAAGCTACATGAGGCGAACCGTTGTTAATAACTATGTCTTAACTAATCTACCACTTCAACTGCAACGGATAACTCAATGCAGCACTAAGTTACATGAGGCAAACCGTGGTTAAATAACTATACCTTAACTCATCTACTACTTCAACTGCAACGGATAACTCAATGCAGCACTAAGCTACATGAGGCAAACTGTTGTTAAATAACTATGTCTTAACTCATCTACCAGTACAGCTGCAACGGATAACTCATTGCAGCACTAAGGTGCATGAGGTGAACCGTTGTTAAATAACTGTCTTAACTCATCTAACACTACAACAACAACGGATAACTCATTGCAGCACTAAGCTACATGATGCAAACCGTTGTTAAATAACTATGTCTTAACTCATCTGCCACTACAACTGCAACGGATAACTCATTGTACCACTAAGCCACATGAGGAAAACCGTTGTTAAATAACTATGTTTTAACTCATCTACCACTACGACTGAAACGGATAACTCATTGCACCACTAAGTTACATGAGGAAAACCGTTGTTAGATAACTATGTCTTAATTCATCTGCCACTACAACTGCAACGGAGAACTCATTGTAGAACTAAGATACATGAGGCAAACCGTTGTTAAATAACTATTTCTTAACTCATCTACCACTACAACAACAGCGGATAACTGATTGCAGCACTAAGCTACATGATGCAAACCGTTGTTAAATAACTATGTCTTAACTCATCTGCCACTACAACTGCAACGGATAGCTCATTGTACCACTAACCCACATGAGGAAAACCGTTGTTAAATAACTATATTTTAACTCATCTACCACTACAGCTGCAACGGATAACTCATTGTAGCACTAAGTTACATGAGGAAAACCGTTGTTAAATAACTGTGTCTTAATTCATCTACCCATAAAACTGCAACGGAGAACTTATCGTAGAACTAAGATATATGAGGAAAACCGTTGTTAAATAACTATGTCTTAACTCATCTACCACTACAAATACAATGGACAACTGATTACTGCATTAGGCTTCATGAAGCAAACCGTTGTTAAATAACCATGTCTTAACTCGTCTACCACTACAACTGCAACAGATAACTCATTGTAGCACTAAACTACATGAGGAAAACCGTTGTTAAATAACAATGTCTTAAGTCAGCTAGCACTGTAGCTGCAACGGATAACTCACCGCAGTATTAAGATACATGAGGCAAACCGTTGTTAAAACACTATGTTTTTACTCATCTACCACTAAAACTGCGACATACAACTCATTGCAGCACTAAGTTACATGGTGAAAGTCGTTGTTTAATAACTATTTCTTAACTCATCTACCTCTGCAGCTGCAACGGATAACTCATTGTAGCACTAAGCTACATGAGGAAAACCGTTGTTAAATAACTATGTCTTAACTCATCTACCACTACAACTGCAACGGATAACTCACCGCAGCACTAAGATACATGAGGCAAACCGTTGTTAAATAACTATGTCTTAACTCGTCTACCACTACAACTGCAATAGATAACTCATTGTAGATCTAACGTGCATGAGGAAAACTGTTGGTAAATAACAATGTCTTAAGTCATCTACCACTACATCTACGACGGATAAGTCATTGTAGTATTAAGATATATGAGGAAAACTGTTGTTAAAAGACTATGTCTTTACTCATCTACCACTACAACTGCGACAGATAACTCATTGCAGCACTAAGCTACATGGTGCAAGTCGTTGTTAAATTACTATGTCTTAACTCATCTACCACTACAGCTGCAAAGGATAACTCATTGCAGCACTAAGTTACATGAGGAAAACCGTTGTTAAATAACTATGTCTTAATTCATCTACCACTAAAACTGCAACGGAGAACTCATAGTAGATCTAAGCTATATGAGGAAAACCGTTGTTAAATAACTATGTCTTTATTCTTCTACCCCTACAACTGCAACGGATAACTCATTGCAGCACTAAGCTACATGAGGCAAACCGTTGTTAAATTACTATGTCTTAACTCATCTACCACTACAAATGCAGCGGATAACTGACTACTGCATTAGGATTCATGAGGCAAACCGTTGTTAAATAACCATGTCGTAAATCATTAACCACTACAACTGCCACAGATAACTCATTGTAGATCTAAGGTGCACGAGGAAAACCGTTGGTAAATAACAATGTCTTAAGTCAGCTAACACTGTAACTGCAACGGACAACTCATTGCAGTATTAAGATACATGAGGCAAACCGTTGTTAAAAGACTATTCTTTACTCATCTACCACTACAACTGCAACGGATAACTCATTGCAGCACTAAGCTACATGAGGCAAATCGTTGTCAAACTATGTCTTAACTCATCTACCACTACAGCTGCAACGGATAGCTCATTGTAGCAATAAGCTAAATGAGACAAACCGTTGTTAATAACTATGTCTTAACTCGTCTACCACTGAAGCTGCAACAGAGAACTTACAGCAGAACTAAGCTATATGGGGCCAACCGTTAGTAAATTACTTCCTTAATTCAGCTACCTCTGCAGATACAGCAGAGAACTGACTATAGCATTAAGCTTTATGAGGCAAACCGTTATTAAATAACTATGTCTTAGTTCGTCTACCCCTACAAATACAACAGAGGACTGATTGTAGCACTAAGCTACATGAGGCAAACCGTTCTTAAATAACTATTTCTTAACTCATCTACCACTACAAGTCCAACGGATACTCATTGCAGCACTAAGTTACATGAGGAAAACCGTTGTTAAATAACTATGTCTTAATTCATCTACCACTGCAACTGCAACGGATAACTCATTGTAGCACTAAGCTACATGAGGAAAACATGGCTGAACATATTCCTCCTCCATCCAAGTCTGTTCAAAGCTTTCTTGTTACTTGCTAATTCAAATTTATCATCTTCTTGGTCAGTAAAAGGATTCTTTATCCACACATATTTTGTAAACTCGAAATCATTAAACTAATTCAAGAAATTAATTAACAAAGCGTCGAAGCATTCAACAAATGGATTTTTGTTTCTTTCTATGTTATCATGAGCGCACACATTTAAAAGTGAAAACATATCATTTTTTTTCCAAATTTGACTTCCATATCTCCATTTTTCTTATGGTTGCTTTCAGATTAAATTTTGAATCAATAGATGCATTTCTGGCCCTTACATCAATTTCTTGATAATATTTAATTTTCCTAAAATTTCCCCATACAGGTAAGTTTAATAACTAAATTACCCTCCCTAGACATATTTGCGTCCTTATTTTTATTTTCTTCAATAAAAATTGTAATTTCCACTTTGAATTCATGTATCCTCTGAATCCCTTTGCTCACATAGCTTTGCAAATAATCTAACTTATAACAGACTGCTTTTGTACAGTTTATAAATTTCATAAGTTTTGTAAAAACGTCGTAAGTTTTGTGTAACTAAGAAGAAATACGGCTCATGAGTAATTAAAACTTTAAGAAACAAAGTATTGATAAAAATATATACATCAAAAGCATCGAATTTTGATGCTTATTCAAAACATGTAAAGTTCATCAAATTTAATGTTACCCATCAAAAGTTAAGAGCCTTAGATAATTTACCCAATTCTTGAAAGGGGGGGGCCTCCCAAAACATCAAGTGATCTTACTGAAAATGACACCGTGAAATTCAGCATACCAGAGAACTTTACTGTAGGACTCATGCTCTTTTTGTACAGAAATGTGGAATTTTGCATAAGAAAGATCTCGGATGCGTGTTGGTTTTTTTTTCCAGGGGTGATCGAATCGAACCAGTGATCGTAGAAGACCCGGGGAGGGCTCATTTGATCGGAAATAAAAAGTTATATTGCCATTTTTAAGTTACCAAAAACATTGGAGGGTAGCTAGTCCCCCTCCCACACTCGTTTTTTCCCAAAGTTGCCCGATCAAAATTTTGAGCCATTTTTTCAGCATAATAGAAAAATATAATAACTATGTCTTTGAAGATGACTTGACCCCCCTACAATCCCCGGGGGAAGGGCTATAAGCTATGAACGTTGCTCATTGTTTACATTTAGTATAGGCTGTTGGTTAGTATACAGACGTTTTTCAGGGGGGATTTTTTGTTGGAGGTGGGGGGAGCGGGGTACATGGTAGGATATTTCCATGGAGTAATTTGTCGTGGGAGAAGGGAATTTTCCATGGAGGGGAGCCGGATTTCCTAGCATTATTTAAAAACAATCAGAAATTAAATAAATAAAACAAGTTTTTTCAACTGAAAGTAAGGAGAAACATTAAATCTTAAAACGAACAGAAATTATTACGTATATAAGGGGGAGGGGGGCCGTCGTCCTCTCCTCAGGGCCTCGCTCTTTGCACTAAAGGCTCTTTTTAGAACTTTAAAACGAAATTATTGTTCTAATTAAACGGCCTTTGTGATTCATGAGTCATTCTTAAATAAATGGAACAAAAAAAGAAAACTAAAAAAAAAAAAAAACTTTAGCTTGAAGAGCGAGGTAATGAAAAGAGGACGACCCCCCTCATGTGCACAATAATTTCTGTTCGTTTTAAGTTTTGATGTTGCTCCTTACTTCGTTGAAAAAACTTTAATTTTTTTATTTAATCATATATAAGAGCCGCTTTGTAGAGCATGCAGTGAGTTCAGAGAACATCGGGTGTTTTCATTTTAATTAGTGCTAGAATGTGAGTTTTGTGTCCTGACATTCAATTCGCACTGTATTATTCCATAATATGTCTTTCTCGTCAACCTTTCTCTTTCAGAACTTAGTTTAACCACAGTGAAACAGAGCTATATTGCAAAACAACGCTGCATAAATAGCACAGTTTATAGAATTATCCAGTAAGTTTATCGCAGATCATTTCTGGTCTTCATTCTCTGTACGAACAAAAAGCTCCTCCCACTTATTTCTACATTAGCGGGTTAGTCTGTTTCCGTCAATCAATGAGAAATGGTTACAAAGTGCATTGTTCGTAATAGCGGGTTTCCACTTGTTTCGTGTCCAAGAGAAATCTGACTTGTCTACCCGTGAAAACATCTAGTGCCGCTTATGTTTATATCTGCAAAAACGTTCTCTGGAGCACTCGCACCTTGGTCCGGGTTTTTATAATGGGTGAGATAGGGTATGATCATACTGCTAATTCTATAAACTGTGATAAATAGCGATGAAGACCACACTGCCTTTCCATCATAAACAAGAAATAACAAGTAGAACAATAGGGATTTTTTCCTTTTTGAAAGACAGCGGGATTCCAGAATTTAAATGAGTATTTAGACCCTATGTCCAAGAGCCGTCCTCAGCATAGCACAAACAAAAATATAAAAGAGAAACTTACATTATAATACGACTTTTAAAACTAAAAAGTTTTAAAAACAGACTGGCATCATAACTTCAACAAAGTTCAACCAGGACTCTTTTCATTTTTGCAGGATTCTAAGAATTTTTGTTGATTAGTAATATTAACTTGTTTTTGCCTAAAAGATATCATAGGTCAACTACTCCCCATAAGATAGACGTAAATAGCGATGAAGCCACACTGCCTTTCCATTATAAACAATAAATAACAAGTACAGCGGAATTCCAAATTTTAAATGAATATTTCCATCCTATGTCCAAGGGCCGTCCTCATCATAACACAAATGAAAATATAAAAGAGAAACTTACATTGAAACATGACTTTTGAAACTATTTTTTTTTAAACAGCCCTAGCATCATAACTCCAGCGAAGTTCAACCACGACTCAACCAGGCTACTATCAGAGGCAACGCTGTAGCGTTGCCTATAGTAAAGGCCATACGGCTCCAATGTTTTATTATTTATTTATTTATTATTTATATTTTTTCTCAGAGGCACTTCATACGGAACGGATCATCGTAGAAACTTCAAAGGGGGCTCATTCGATTGGAAATCGAGAGTTCTAGTGCCCTTTTTAATAGTGGAAAATGATTGGAGGGCAACTAGCCCCCCCCCACGCCCATAATTCCCCCAAACACATTCAATCAAAATTTTCAGATAGCCATTGTGTTCAGCGTAGTCGATTTCCAGTTAGAAAATGTGTTTTTGAGGAGGACACTCCCCCACAACCCTCAGGGCAAGAGTTTTAAGTTATGCCCTGGGGGCATATACAGTTTTTATAGAAGGCGGTTGCCGTAGAAACTTCAAAACAGGCTCATTCGATTGGAAATTCAAAGGGCTAGTGCTCTTTTTAATAGTCGAAAGTGATGGGAGGGTAACTAGCCCTCCCCCCACACACCCATCATTTCCCCAAAACACATCCAATCAACATTTTGAGATAGCCATTTTGTTCAGCGTAGTTGATTTTCACATAGAAAATATGTTTTTGAGGAGAACACCCCCCCCAACCCTCGGGGCAAGGGTTTTAAGTTATGCCCTGGGGGCATATAAGGTTTTTATAGGCGTTGTCGTAGAAACTTCAAAAAGGCTCATTCGATTGGAAATTAAAAGGGATAGTGCCCTTTTTAATAGTCGAAAGTGATTGGAGGGCAACTAGCCCCCCCCACCGCCAATTATTCCCCAAAACACATCCAATCAAAATTTTGAGATAGCCATTTTGTTCAGCGTAGTTGATTTCCACATAGAAAATACGTTTTTGAGGGGTACAATCCCCCACAACCCTCAAGACAAGGGTTTTAAGTTATACCCTTGGGTCATATAAGGTTTTTATAGAAGACTGTGTCGTAGAATCTTCAAAAAAGGCTCATTCGATGGGAAATTCAAAGGGCTAGTGCCCTTTTTAATAGTCGAAAGTGATTGGAGGGTAACTAGCCCCCCCACGCCCATCATTCCCCAAAAAAAATCCAATAAAAATTTTGAGATTGCTTTTTGGTTCAGCGTAGTTGATTTTCAGATAGAAAATATGTTTTTGAGCAGGACACTCCCCCACAACTCTCAAGGCAAGGGTTTTAAGTTATACCCTGGGGGTATATAAGGTTTTTATAGAAGTTGGTGTCGAAGAAACTTCAAAACATACTCATTTGATTTAAAAATCAAACGGACAGTACCCTTTTTAGTAGTCATAAATGATTGGTGGGCAATTAACCCCCTTCTTACACCCACCATTTCCCCTAACACATCCAATCAAAATTTTGAGATAGGCAGTTTATTAAACGTAGTTTTAAGTTCTGGAAATTAGGTATTTGAGGATGACAGCTCCCCTACAGCCCTCTGGGCAAGGGTTGTAATTTAAGGATTCTCTGAATCCTTCCCATTATTTCTTATGGAAGGGATGCTCGTATAAACTTTAGAGAGGGCTCATTTAACTTAAAATTGAAAGTTCTTGTTCACTTTTTAAGAGTCAAAAGAGATTGGAGGGTAACTAGCCCCCCTCCTCCAAGCCCTAAATGTACCAAATAAAAATTTTGAGATAGACATTTTGTTAAACAATCAAACAATCATTAAATAAACAATCAATGCAAACAAACATAAAATAGATATTAATGTAAATTTATAAATAAATTTCTGCTGGGTGGAATTTAATGCGGGGGAATTATCAGCAGGAAAAGAAAATGTTCTTTGAGTGGGGAGGAATTTCCCAGCGGGGGGTTTTCCAAATGTGAATTATTCAGGAAGGGGACGACTAAACCCATTCGATAATATTCTAAATTTTAGATCTGAAAGTAACGGGAATAAAGAATCAACGGAAATGTCAGAGATAGCACTTCAGGTTTCTTTAGACGACTTTGTTCGTGTCTTTTGAAAAAAGACATTTTCAAGAGACAGATTATTTTCATTTATATTACTTTCTCTGTGGCTGCACATAACACGGAACAATTAATCAAAATTGCATCTTATGAGCTGAGGCTCACCCAAATTATGGGCCAGGGGGCTCACCATTCCACAATCTATAAAATCAATCCTGCAATAACTGAAAATATAAAGTATTTTTGAGTATTTTAACTTCTTCCAGAACTCAAACGGTCCAACATTCTACAGCCTAATGAGTCTGTTTAATGTCCTAAATCGGGAACGGAGAAGATAAGTGAAGTTTCACCTCGTATTGGATGAGTTTCCAACCTCCCCCTGCCCCTCTCCTCCTGTCTACGCTAAAGTTTTCTTCTTTATGCCAAGTACGCCACCCCCACCCCAAAGACTTTAATAAGGTAAAGTTTGTATGGGAAGAGCATATAGTAAATATATTATAGCTATCCAATTATAAGGTTAAAATACATACTCTGTGATAGATACAAATTGCTTTGGCACAAAAAATCCTATTAAGGTCAATTCCAAACAGTCGTGATCCCTTTGTGTCAGCAAGTAAAATGGTCAAAACACCCTTATTGGAGCTATTTTTTCAATTCATTCATTGTTGTCAATCGCTGTCCACAAGTTATGCGTCTATTGTTCATATATAAGGTTTTTATCAAAGAGGTAATCGTATAGACTTTGAAAAAAGTCTCATTCGATTTAAATTGAATGTTCTAGATCCGTTTTTTAAAGTCAAGAATTATCAGACAGTAAGCATTCCCCCCCATGCCATAAAAACTTGAAATTTCTTGCAGTCAAAACGAACAAAAATTAATTAAGAACAAATTTCCAAAAAATAAGTTTTTCAAAGAAGAGTAAAGTCCATTCTAAAATTGAGCTTAGCAGATGAAAATACCTGTTAAAATTCAAAATTAAAACGACCAGAAATTACTATTAAAGAATACATGAAACTCAAAACGAACAGAAATTAAATAAAGAATCAATGCAAAAAAAAATACGATATATATTTATGTAAATGAATAAATAAATCTTAATACGAGTGAAACTTAAATTGCATATGCAAATCAAGTTTGAATCGAACAAAAATTACTACAAACAAGAGTTTAGGTATCTCTTCACTGCAGAAGCCTAAAACCTACTGCGTCATTGGCGGTTTACTGAAAACGAATTATATTACAAATGTTTTCTTTTGTACTTAATATTGAAAATAAATATTAAAATTACTGTAAAATTTTGAACTGATGAGCTGTCAGCAATGAATATCATTATACATCCAATATTCAGTTTAATTTATTAGTTCTTTCCAAGATTGGTCAAGACAAATATAGTTTCACTACAAAAAAAAATTTGGATACTGCCCCTTTCTTTAACTGTAAAAACCTAAAGCCTTCTGCGTCATTGGCGCTTCACTGAAAACGAATTACTCGTATATTACAAATTTATTTTTTTCCAGTTCTTACAGCATTGAAAATGAAAACAAAAATTACAGTGAAAAAAAATCTTTGACTGATGGATCTTTCAACAATAAATATCATTATATATCTAATATACAATTTGATTTTGTTCATACTTTCCAGGACTGTTCAAGACTCATATAGCTTTCAGTAAGGCGCCAATGACGCAGTAGGTTTTAGGCTTCTGCAGTGAGGCGATACCCAAACTCTTGTTTGTAGTTATTTTTACTCGATTCAAATTTGATTTGCATATTCAATTTAAGTTTCACTCGTTTTAAGATTTATTTATTCATTTACATTAATATATATTGCATGTTTGTTCGCATTGATTGTTTATTTAATATCTGTTCGGTTTAAGTTTCATTAATACTTTAATAGCAAAACATTTTTTTTTCGTTTTAAGCTTGATTGCTATATTCAATCTAAGCATTACTCTCTTTAAGATTTATATATTCATTTATATCATTATCTTTTGTATGTTTTTTGCCTTGACTTTTCATTTTAATTTCTTTTTGCTTTGGGGTTTATTTATTCTTTAATTGTAATCTCCGTTCGTTTTCATTCTGAATCTTAACAGGTATTTGTTTCGCCTTATGTTAAGTTTATAATGACCTTTAAGTTTATTTGAAAAACCTATTTTCCGGAAAGTCTCTTTTTAATTAATTCATGCAAAAGGACAAGTAAGGTTCTGTGTTCTTTTTACAGGTCCAAAACTTTGACATATAGATCAATGTTTGGATATCATACCCTGAACAAAAAAACAGTTAAAAAAAATATAAAGTATTCTAATAATATGCTGGCAAAAGTATAATATCGGTACTCTTTTTAGTAATAATTTTTAAATAATCTAAAATACTTATCTAAAATAAGTAACTATCGTTTTTAAACTGGGAAAATGTCTAGGAAGGCTTTAGAAAATTTCGTTTTTAATCAAACTTACGAGTCAGATTCCACGTCACAATGTCGCTTGGACGTTTTCGCTTAATAAAACTTACCTTCCTCTTTCAGGTCGTAGTTTCAAACAGTTCGTGGTAACGAAGTGTAACTAAGTAGTGACCCGGCTCAATAGTAACCGAAACTTTAAAAAACAGGATTTTGATACCAATAGATATATCAGAAGAATTGAATTTTTGTGCTGATTTCAAATATATAAGTTTTATTAAGTTTAGTCTTATCCATCAAAAGCTACGAGCCTGAGAAGCTTTGCCTTTTTTAAAAAATGGGGAAAATACCACTAAAAAGTCATAAAATCTTAATGAAAATCACACCATCAGATTCAGCGTATCAGAAAACCCTACTATGGAGGTTTCAAGCTCCTATCTGCAAAAATGTGGAATTTTGTATTTTTTGCCAGAACAAAGATCACGGATGCGTGTTTATTTGTTTATTTCTTCAGGGGTTATCGTATCGACCCAGTGGTCCTAGAATATCGCGAGAGGGCTCATTCCAACGGAAATTAAAAGCTCTAGTGCAAAAAGATCGGAGGGTAACTGGGCCCCATCCCAAGCCCATTTTTGACCCAAAATTGTCTGATCAAATTTTGAGACAGCCATTTTGTTCAGTATAATGGAAAGATCAAATAATTATGTCTTTAGGTGTAAAATGACACACACCCCCACAGTCCATGGGAGAGGCCTGTAAGTTATGAAATTCCTCCATTGTTTACGTATAGTAGCCTATTTGTTATTGGGAAGTATACAGACATTTGTTTTCTGGGGGGGGGGGTGTTCTCGGGGTGGATTTCTATGTAGAAAATATTCATTGGAGAGGTAAATTTTCGGGAGGTGAGTATTCCAGGGGATATTTTACACTGGGGTATTTGACAAAATTACTATACGAAATTCTTTTTAATTGTCTTACATTTTCTTTGCCAATTTTCTCATGTGGAGATGTTCCGGGGGAATTATCCAGGGGATTTTTTCGCGAGTTTTCTTCTGGGAAATATTTTCCATGGAAGGGGACATTTCTGGAGTGATCGAGAAGGTGATTAGAGATTAAAGTCTTATGCAAATGAAAGAATGCCAAAGAAAATTTTTCTGGCTGAATAGTCCCGTAAAAGCAATTTTACAGTTAGGGGGGATTCTCAGCGAGGATGGAATTGTCTGGAGGAATTTTGACGGGAGGGGTGCACTTTACGTTAGATGGAATTTCCGTGGAGGAGTTTTCCGGGAGGGATATATTTCATTGAGGTTGAACCAGATTTACCGACATTATTTGAAAAACAGAACATAAATTATTCCATATATGAAGGGTTGCCCCCTCTTCAATACCTTACTCTTTACGCTAAAGTTTGACCATCTACTAAAACTGAAGCATGGTGGCCGTTTAATTAGAATAGGAATCTGTTTTAAAAGTACTAACAGCTTTATCGTAAAGAGCAAGGCAAGGAGAAGGCAACCCTTCATGTACGGAACAAATCAGCAAAAATAAATATGCAAATTTTGTTTTAATTTTTCATATACGGTGAGCCAAATTCGAACTTGCTTAGTTGAAATACATTCAGAAATTAAATTAAAAACTTTTTTTTTAAAATGAAAGTAAGGAGCGACATTAAAACTTAAAACTAGCAGAAATTATTCCGTTTATGAAAGGGGCTGTCCCGTCCTCAACACCTTGCTCTTAACGCTAAAGTTTTTTATTGTTATAAAAAATAAAGTTGTGAGACAGAGTTTAGCGGGTCTGCATGCAAAATGTGGTAGCTACATTTATTCTGCATATTATGAAGAAAGATTTATTTTATAACTTCACGCTGTCCAAATACTTAACCCCCACCCCCTAATCTGCAAATATATAGCCCACACTATAAAGTCCAATGTATTCTGTCACCCGTCAACTATTTTCGACTGTGCTTAAGCTAGTTGTCTCTTAATACAAACAGATGAAACCGGTGTGTCTTCGAGTTTTAGACAGCATAATTCTTAAGTGTTGCCACTATAACAGATAAGTACCGTTCAAAATTTTGTTTTTATTTCATCCAAGCCAAAGGGACCTAACCTTTGCTAGTTTTCAAAAGTTCGAGGCAGTCTTCACCAGTTTTAGTGCGATCCCATCTTCTGCACATACTTTTACTAGCCTTTAAGTTTATTTTTAAAGCTGAATGGGAATCAAGGATTTGTTCTGTTATCTAACTCTATTCTCCTTTGAAGGTAGGAACTACTATGCAGCTTCAGTTGTTTAAGTTTCGTAATGTAGTGCCGCGTTACCAGGATGTTTTTTAACGCAAGATCTACGCGTCATTTCTAGCAACACATAGCGGAGCTGACCCACATCAGCGCGATGATACGTACCAACAGTCCGCATATGATTTATTCGTTAAAGCTCATGGCAAAGAGCTATAGACTTCAAGAGCTATAGCCTACACATTAAAACTGACACAAAGATGACTGCTAACCAAGAAATATTCTGGCTTACCTGTCAGAAAGACATCCATTCGTGAGCAGCTAAAAGGACCACAACTACTAAAGTTTTAAGTAGAGTTGTGACAAAGAGTCAAAATTTAGCGTAAAAAGCGAGGCGTTGAGGAACAGACAGCCCCTGTCATATACGGTATAATTTCTGCTCGTTTTAAGTTTTAATGTCACTTCTTACTTTCAGTTAAAAAAAAATTTTTTTTTAATTAATAACTACAAAATCGGAGTTATTTTGTAAAAAAATTGCAACTCAAAAGCTTTGGGGTTCATCTATCAAGTTCTGTGTTGTCTTTACTGGCTCATATATGAGCCAGTAGCTCCGAATCTTTAAATTCCTTTAATTTTGCTCTTTACTGGCTCATAAATGAGCCATAAGCTTTGGGGTTTTTAGCATCCACCTATTTCGTACAAAAGAATCAATCAAGTTCTTCGTTGTCTTTACTGGCTCATAAATTTGACATGTATATCAATGTGTAAATATCGCATGTATCAAAATAATGCGTAAAAAAAAAACAAAATAAGTGTGACTGATTTACGAAAATACGTCGTAAAAATGGATCAATGAGAGTAGCAGTTTTTAACAAAAAAGCAAATGTTTTTTTTCTGTTGACTTGACTCTAATGACCCAGATTGCAATAATATTTCTTCTTAGCATTGTACCTATCGATTTCGCTAAAACTGTAGCTTTTGTGTTTTGCAAGCGAATTGGAATAGGATGTCTAAACAGCATATCTAAAAATAAATATATTAAACTCTTTACATTAAACAGTACAAAGAAACAGGAGTGGGATGGGGGTCAATGTTAATGTATCTTAGGACTGCAGTCAAAACTGCTGTATTAAACAGCTAGTATTCTTCTAACAAACATGCCATAGGAAAACCTGAATTTCCCCCTTCACTAATAGAAAACATTGAACTTCTTCTTAGGGAGGAGCTGCGATTCAATATTGAAAAAGATAGAAACAAATTAATGTTATGCGGTTTTTAATGTTATGTTTTGATGTGTTTACCAAATTGTCACACTTAGGTTAATAATTGAGATGTGCGTGAGTTACCGAACGCCTTTAGTCCTCAGTTTTCAAACAGTTCGTGGTAACGAACTGTAAGCAAGGAGCAACCCGGCTCAATAGTTACAGAAACTCTAAAGAACGGAATTTTGATACCAATCGATACATCAAAGGAATTGGATTTTTATGCTGATTTCAATATATAAATTTCATTAAGTTTAATCTTACCCATCAAAGACTAAGAGCCTGGGAATTTTTTTCTGATTTTCGAAAAAAAGGAAAAACAGCCCCTAAAAGTCAAGTGATCTCAATGAAAATCACACCATTAGTTTCAATATATCAGAGAACCCTACTGTATAGGTTTTAAGTCCCTATCTGAAAAAATGTGGTATCTTTTTTTGCCAGAAGAAAGATCACAGATGCGTGTTTAGCCTAATTGTTTGTTTTTTTGATGTTTTTTTCCCAGGGGTTATTGTATCGACCCAGTGGTCCTAGAATATCGGAGAGGGCTTGTTCGAACGGAAATTAAAAGTTCTAGTGCCTTTTTTAAGTGACCAAAAAAATTGGAGGGCAACTAGGCCCCTGCCCCTTTTTTCACAATTTCGTCCGATCAAAATTTTGAGATAGTGGTTTGTTCATCATAGTTGAAATGTCAAATAACTATGCTTTTAGGTATAACATAGCCCCCCCCCCCCAACAGCCCCAAGGGAAAGATCTTTAAGTTATAAAATTTGCCCATTGTTTGCGCATAGTATTTGTTAATGGGGTGTAGGCATACATTTTCGGGTGGGGGGGGGGGTGACAAATTTTCTTCTGGGATTTTTTCCACGGGGGAATTTTCCAATTGGAGAGAAGTTTCCAGGGAGTGAACTTGTCAGAGGAAATTATATCCTGGGGCAATTTTCCAGAATTCTTATACAAAATTCTTTTTATAAGTCTTGCTTTCTCTTTTCCGTCTCAATTTTACGCGCAGTAATTGTCATGGGTAAATGGGAGGGGGTTTCTTCGTGGAGGTTGGGCCAGATTTCCAGGTATTATTGAAAAAAAAAAACAATCAGGACTTAAATAAAAAAACAAGTTTTTTTAACTGAAAGTAAGGAGCAACATTAAAACTTAAAACGAACAGAATTTATTACGTATATAAAGAAACTTGCCCCCTTCTCAACACCTCGCTCTTTACGTTAAAGTTTGAATTTTATCCCAATTCTTTAATAATGACTCCTTTAATAATGAAACACAAGGGCCGTTTACTTAGAAGAATAAGATGCTTTTTTAAAAATACTAAAAAACTTAAGCGTAAACTGTCAGGTGATAAGGAGGGGGCAACCACCTTTATATACGTAATAATTTCTGTTCGTTTTAAGTTTTAATGTTGCTCCTTACTTTCAGTTGAAAAAACTTGTTTTTTTTATATATTTAATCAAACAGTTCGTGGTAACGAACTGTAGGTAAGGAGCGACCCGGCTCAATGGTAACCGAAACTCTAAAAAACGGAATTTTGATACCAATAGATACATCAAAAGAATCAGAGATTAATTCTGATTGCAAATATATAAGTTTCGTCAAGTTTAATCTTACCCATTAAAAGTTACGTGCCTGAGAAAATTTGGCTGATTTTCGAAAAAAGAGGGAAAGACCCCCTAAAGGCATAGAATCTTAATGAAATTCACACCGTCAGATTCAGTGCATCAGAGAACCCCACTGTAGAGGTGCCAAGCTCCTATCTACAAAAATGTGGAATTTTCTATTTTTTGCCAGAAGAAAGATCATGGATGCGTGTTTATTTGTTTTTGTTTTTTTTTTTCTTTTTCCCAGGGGTGATCGTATCGACCCAGTGGTCCTAGAATATTGTGGGAGGGCTCATTGGAGCGGAAATCAAAAGTTCTAGTCCCATTTTTAAGTGACCAAAAAATGGAGGGCAACTAGGCCCCCTCCCACGCTCATTTTTTTCCCAAAGTCACCTGATCAAAATTTTGAGATTGCAATTTTGTTCAGCATGGTCGAAAATATTATAACTATGTCTTTTAGGATGACTTAATCCCTCGAAGCCCCCAGGGGGAGGGCTGAAAGTTATGAACTTTACCCAATGTTAACATATAGTATTGGTTATTAGGAAGTATACACACGTTTTCAGGGGGAATTTTTTCTGGTAGGGGGGGGGGTGCGGATGGGTCGGGGGTTATATGGGAGGATCTTTTCATGAAGGAAGTTTTCATGGGGGAAGGGACATTGCTATGAAGGGGGCGCCAGATTTCCCATCATTATTTTAAAAAAAAATCAGAAATTAAATATAAAAAAAACAAGTTTTTCAACTGAAAGTAAGGAGCAACATCAAAACTTAAAACGAACAAAAAAAGTATTAGCTATATGATTGGATTTACCTTCTGGTCAATGCCTCGCTCTTTAAGCCAAAGATGTTTTAGTGCTTCCATAAGAGCTATTTATTCTAATTGACGGCCTTTGTGATTAAGGGTCATTTTTAAAGAATTGGAACAAAATTTTGTTTACTTATTTAATGACGGTGAACCAAAATAAAAGCTGCATTAACTAAAAAACGATCAGAAATTAAATAAAAAAAACTAATTTTTCAAACTGAAAGTAAGGAGCGACATTAAAACTTAAAACGAACAGAAATTATTCCATATATGAAAGGGGCTGTCCCCTCTTCAACGCCTTGCTCTTTACGCTAAAGTTTGACTCTGTCTCACAACTCTATTTTTTAAAACAATAAAAAACTTTAGCGTAAAGAGCAAGGCGTTGAGGAGGGGACAGCCCCTTTCATATACGGAACAATTTCTGTTCGTTTTAAGTTTTAATGTCGCTCCTTACTTTCAGTTTAAAAAACTTGTTTTTTTTTATTTAATTTATAGATTAAGAGCAAGCATTCGATTCTGTTGATAGAAGAGCTTTAGCGAAGGTCTTATCCTTGTAGGATATACAAGACAAATACAATAAAGTGATTAGCGCTATATACGAGAATAACACTGCTGCGGTTATAGGAATGAGGTTAGCTGCTGGTTTCGTATTAAATCAGGAGTTAAGCGGGGTTGTGTTCTACCCCGTTTATACGGATCATTTTGATGGGTTTTGTCTTAAGGAGCACAGAAAGGCAATGGGAGAACACGGAATTAAAAGGGGAAGTAGAACTTTTCTAGACTTTGATTATGCTGATGATTTACGAATCCTTGATGAAAGTGTGAGCAAAATGAGCTTTTAGAGGTTTAGCACCTTGCAAGTTCAAGGTGCTAGAATATGTTTGCAAATTAATGTTAAGAAGACTACGTCACTAAGGCTAGGAATAAGTAAAGACGAAAAGATGACGTTGGGTAACGAAAAGATTGTTCAAGTGGACAGCTTCACTTTACCTTGGTAGTATTATTAGTAAAGACGGTGGGAGCAGTGAAGATGTTAAAAGTAGAATAGCCGAGGTTCAGGCTATTTTTTTCACACCTGAAAAAAGTTTGGAAGAATAGGAAAGTAAGTCTGGGAACCAAAATTGCAATATCTGGAAGCTACAGTGATGACAGTGGTCAAATATGGTTCTGGGGTTTAAGCGCTCAAAAATGAATCAATATTGGCAAGATCTTTTCCAGAGAAATTGCCTACGAATTGTTTTGAGTACTCGGCTGACTGGCCGTATTTCAAACAGTAGGCTGTACGAAAAGTGTCGTTCAATCCCGGTTTCTAGGGCTATAATGAGAGAAAGGTTGAGATGGCTTGGGCACGTTCTGCGGATGAGGGGCAACCCACTGCTGAAGATCGTCCTTTTTTGCCAACCGACTAGGGCTTAACGGAAGGCAGATGGTCTGCAGTTGGGGTGGGATGATGTTGTAAAGAAAAATTTAAGGGAAATCAGAATTTTCTGGGAGGGTGTAAATGGGGAGGATTTGAAATAGATTACGATAAAAGAGGAGCATGCGTAGATGTGATGGCCTAAAGAGGCTTTTTGCTGCTATCAGTTGTTAGTAGTAGTAGTAGTAGTGGTAGTATGTTTTTGATTTGTTGGAGTCAATGTGCTTCTTGTGTTTGAATCAAGTGAATAGAATTTGTATTTTATGATATGGCTTTAAAGCCTTTGGGAAGAGCTCAATACTCTAAATCCCTCTTTGAACCTCAGCAATAATAACCCATAGGGTATAGAAACTCGCGCGTAAACACCCTTACAATTTTTAACCTAAGTAGGGATGTCCCTAGGGCTAATGGAAAAAAACTACGTTAAATCTTAGCAGCAGTCTCCAGCTCCCTCCACAGATCTGCCTGGGGCAGCTTACCCTGGTTGATGTTTTTTTTCGAGTCATTGAAAAAAAGCACAAGTTTCTTCGTTAAATATTACACCAATGGCTCAAATTACAAACAATGAAAATAGGAATTTACACAAGAAGATACATTTTAAATTCAGCCACTAGAATTTTCTTATCCCACAGTCTTCCAATTGGAATTTCATCTTCTTCTTTTCAAATTCAAGTAGTTTTGTAGCACAAAAGGAATTTGCGATTTTTTTATTAGTTGAATAAGAAAATCTCAAGCAGTGATATTAACCTATAACTCCAAAAGAGAAAGCTAAACATGCCGACAAGACATGCTAACAAGCCAAACAAGCAAATTGTAAAAGTTGATTCTGATGCCTTTTTGGGGTCTTTGAAGTGTCTGAGGTTTACCACTGTATTGCTTGTCGTGAAACCACTACAACATAAAGATAGTGTAGGTTTCTTAGCTAAAAATTGCTGGGAGTACACGAAATGTTCATAGTAATTATAAAATAAAAACTATGTTTTCTGTTAGACATGTCCTATTTTATATCCATGGTTCCAGCAGTATTTTGATATAACTCAGTATCTAGGGTTTTATCCTGACTATAGCGAATATATTTTCACGAGTTTTAAGAAAAAGAAATTAAAGAATTAAAAGTAATTGTTAATATTTGAGAAAAGCAAACATTAAGATTAAAGGGAGAAAAAGAAAAAAAAATAGAAAAAAAATTCTTTAATGGCACCGCTGCAAACCATAATTAAAAAAAAGTACACTTTAAGATTCTCCAAAACACGGAAAAATTAGCCAAAACCAGAACGTCCATTGAGCAGCCAAAGCTGCAGTAAGGTCTACCGGGCAAGGTTTCTCAATTTAAAAACTACTAGCCTTAATTTAAGTCACAATATCAAACAGCTTGAGGTAACCGATTATAAGAAAAGAACGACTTATATCATGTAAATAATCTATTTTTTGTGATGATTCTAAATATTTAGGACTTGTTAATTTTAAAATTACCAATAAAAAATGACTCATGCCTTGACACTGCAAGGCATTAACACTACTTGACAAAGCAACTGACCAGTGTTAAAGGAATTGGGCATCAGTAGGCTCTTTCATTCTTGAGGTATTATAAAAACAATTTGTTTGAGCAGTCACTTTTGCCTTTGTTTGAGCAGTCATTCATAAGACATAGGGGGCAAAAGTCAAACTTTAGTAAAAGGAGGGAGTGGCTAAGGGAGTAGGGGCAGGCCCCATCATATACGGAACAATTTTTGCTCGTTCTAAGGTTTTATGTTACTTTTAACTTTTATAACATCTTTTTGTTCGATTTATATTACAAGAGCCATATAATAGAACAAAAAAAAGCGAAAAAAACAAATGTTTAGCCTAATAAATAGATATTTCAATTATTTTTTATAATGAAAAAACTAAAATCTTTCATGTTGAAGATGAATACATAATTTTAGTGTACATCAAACAGTTCGTGCTAACGAACCGTAAGTAAGGAGCGACCTGGCTGAATAGTAACTGAAACTCCAAAAAACAGAATTTTGATACCAGTACATGCATCAAAAGAATCAAATTTTTATGCTGATTTCAAATATATAAGTTCTATCAAGTTTAGTCATACCCATCAAAAGTTACGAGCCAGAAAATATTTGCCTTATTTTCGAAGGAAGTATACATACGTTTTCAGGAGGAATTTTTTCTGGTGGGGGGGTGTCGAAGGAGGGATTTACGTGAGAGGATATTTCCATTGAGGATGTTTTCATGGGGAAGGGACATTTCTATGAAGGGGACACCGGATTTTCCAGCATTATTAAAAAAAAACGATCAGAAATAAAATGAAAAAAAAAGTTTGTTCAACTTAAAGTAAGGAGCAAAACTAAAACTTAAAACGAACAGAAATTATTACGTATATGAGGTGGTTCACCCCCCCCCAGTTAATACCTCGCTCTTTACGCTAAAGTTTTTTTAGTAATTTAAAAAGAGCTATCTATTGTAATTAAACGGCCTTTGTGATTCAGGAGTTTGTGATTCGAACAAAATTCGAACTTTAGCGTAAAGAGTAAGGTAATGACTAGTGGGAGAACCACCTCATATGCGTAATAATTTCTGTTCGTTTTAAATTTTGATGTTGCTCGTTACTTTCAGTTGAAAAAACTTATTTTTTTTTAAATTTAATCTCATATTAGATATTAATTGTCGAAGTAAATAAAGAGAAAAGAAAGCTGTAGATTGCAATTGAGAAAAAAAAAATTAAAACAAGAAGTAAAATAATATAAATATTGTAGGGAATGTTGAAATAAATCAAAGCACAGCACGTGCATCCAGGTTGTCAAAAGAATGTATCTGCAGTACCGAGGGAACGGCTTTGCAGGGAATGTTGAGGTATGTTTTGGACTAAATCAAAAGACACTAAGGGAAAGGGTCATTAAAATTTCTAGTGTTTTTTTTAAGAACCACAAGGGATTTGAAGCGCTAGCCTTCCTTCTGTGCTTATTTTTCCTACCCAGCCTTCACAGCTCCAAAGACCACCGATCAAAATTTTGAGACAGCCAGTTTGTTCGAAATAGTTGAGAGATGCAACAAATATGTCACTAGGGATCACATTAACACCACAGCTCATGGGTTAATGATCGTCAATTATGCAAGTTGCCCATTGCTGACACATAAATTTTATAATACAAAAGGGGGCTGTCGGTGACCTTTGGTGTCCGAATAGCTCAAATTTTCGTAGATTATTTTTGGGCTAAGGAAATTATATATTTTGTGGGGAGTAGGGGTGGTGGGTCCCAAAATCGGCAAAAAACTCCGTGTTTCTAATTAATTGTATTGTAAGGTTCTACTGCATTAAGCGTAGGCTACTCTTTTATATACTGTTTATGGAATGTCAAACTGGAGATCCTACAGATACCGGGACAGATACCCGGTCAGAAAACAGTTGTTAGAGTGGAATTGAGTGAAACGTGTGATCTAATATGAATGTTAAAGTTACAATTTGGGATTTGCCATTTATGTAATTCTTGTAATTTTGTTCATAAACCATTATAATCAGGTATCTGTCTCTGGTTAGGTTAGGTTACGTATTTAATATATGGTATGCTTTACCCCCCCCCCACCCCCCTTAGTGTGCAAATATATAGTACAAATTGGTTTAGGGGGGAGGTACCTAGGTTAGGATACGTATTTAATGTATAGTATGCTTTACCCCCCACCTCCCTAATGTGCAAATATATAGCCCGAATTTATTTATAAACTATAAAAAAGAGTACGTTTAATCCACCAGTACATATTTTAACTGAGCTATCACGGATCGTTCCCTTGGTCAAAATTACACGAGTTTCCTGAAAGTGTATTCTGGAAACAACACGCGCACCTCAGTGAATCGAATAACGCTATGTGCACCTGATTTTTCGAATTTCAGAATATCTTGAGGGACCGAATTGAAAATTTGGGAGAAAATTAGAGTGTTCATTTATAATTTCGTCTTGGAGGGGGTTGGAGGGGCAATGGGGTAACCAGTCTTTGTCTCAAATCCACACATAACACACAAAAAGATCTGCAATATAAGCTCCTATGAAAATTAACATTTATATACAGTTAAGCAGCTAGATAGATCAAAAGGTAGGCTACTATGCGCTGACAGGTTGCGTATATGCAATATCTCAGGGACGACTCATAATATTAAATTGAATATTTTAGTGATTTTAGGCGGGGAGGGGGGGCAAGTGGACGCTGAACCGTGGTTTGGGGGAAAGGATAGATCTAAATTGAAAGACCCTATATGCATCCAAGTTACCAAAACAACATATCTGCAACTTATTGTGAACAAAAATTACCGACTTAAGGGCCCCAATCGAAACTTTGATTGAAAATTCAACAGGGGGGGGGGGTCAAATAGGACTTGAATTATTACGTCAGGAATCCAAAGGGGGTTTATCACGTAAAATAAATTTTTGAACACAAATATGGTCCTGTGAATTCTTGGTGTGAAATATCCTATTTTTTTAAAATTCTGTTTTGTTTTAAAATTTCATGCTATGAAAACGTCTCACTTAAAATTTCAGAACCCTTGGAGCCTAAATCAGAAGCAAATCTAGTTGCATTAATTCTGGAAGCTTTATATTGTTTTATATTTACTTTTAAACAAAACAAAAACACTCTTTTTAATAAATGATCTCAAACTCTATTTATTTAAATAGAGAAGCACTTCAAACTAATTATAATAGGCTACCATAAGTATACTGTAAAAAAATCTGCTCCGTCAATATTCGTCTATATTCAAGGTTATAACAGGATGAAAGTCAGGATGGGTTCAGTCCTAAAAAAAAAAAATGGAATATAGCAAATTTTTAATAAAACTCAACCCCCCTTCCCATCCATCCAAAATTCCGTTGCAGAATTATTTTTTAAATGTGTTGCAAATTTTTTCAAAAATACAAGAATCAAGCCAAAATCCTAATTCGAAGCAGAAAAATCGAAGAAAAGCTTTACGAACAATCCTTATATAATAACCAATAAATAAAAATGAAAACTCGAATATATGGAACAAAAAATAATTAGAAAAATTTGTTTCTATAAAAGGCGCTGAACCCAAAACTGCTGGACTTCAAGGAATGAATATCATTATAAATCTAACAATCAGCTTACTTTCATTTTTAGGTACTTTCGTATTAGCTGGTACCCATGCGATATACTTTATTAGGAAATGTTAAAGGAAACTAGTCAAACGGGTATCTGTCAACAGAGAAATGGTTCGCAAAGCGTGGTTTGTCATTGCATTTACATTATTTAAACTATTGTTTTTTGGGGTTTAGGGGGGAAAAGGTACCTAGGTTATGTTACGCATTTAATATATGCTATTCTTTACCCCCCCCCCCAAATGTGCAATTATATAGCCCAAATTTGTTTCTAAACTATTATATTTTCATCATATTTTGTTTTATTTCATTAACATTAACCAAACGTTACTTCTCGCGTGGGTACCAGCTAATTCGTTGCTGGTTTTGTTGCTGGTGCCGTGACAAAAAAAAAATCCACTGTTCAAAACACACATAGCTTAAAATGTCTATATAGTTGGTAATAAATTCATTGTTTCAGTTACGTGCTATTAACTCCATCTTTTAATCTCTATATCCTTTTTGTTTTTTAAAAATCATGTTAACAAGGCATTTTTCAAAACCATGTTTTGTTCATTCTTTTGACTTAATAGCAAAGCCCAAGCGTATAAGCAACTATCGATTTTATATTCATTTTCTAGACTTAAAGATACTTTGTTGTTGATTTATTTTATTGCGTCTCAAGTTGTACGATATTCTGCCATGGAAAGCAATAAAGTAAACTCACTATACCAATCAGAGGGTAGAACCATACCCTTTATTACTGCCAACAGGGTTGTCGAACCGTTTATGTCCGCAATAATTCATCTTTGAGAAACTCCGCTCCGAATCACATCTTTCTTAGATAAAAGGTTGCGATCAGACGCAGCAGAGTACGCCCATCGGGCGCCGATAGTTTTCGCACAGGCCTGTAATTATCCCCACGATTCTTCGATTGAATCTGAAGAAATTGCCTTTCTGATTTTTTTTTATCGTGATATTGCCTTGTTTATGTCAATAAATTCGATTTAGTTCCGAAAAGAGAAATATCCGTATTCAGATTTTCCGTACTCATTTCCATGAATACGGGTATTCAGATATCGTACCCATTTTAATTGTATGTATGCAAAATGCCTTGTAAGATCCATAAGACAAACTTTTTTCGCGGGAGGTTTGGATCGCTTTCCGTTGGAATAAATTCAATGACGCATGTCCAGGTAAGCAACAATTAGTTAGCACGGCTTTCATTAGCGCAGCTCTAGACACAAACGGTACGATCTCCCTCGTATTCAAGGCCGCATTCAGGGGTAGGGGGTTATGGGTCTACCCCCCTCCCAAAAAAATTTTATCTGAGTCGTAAAAACGTTATAAAAATGCATACAAACAAATCTTGGTACTTTCCCATTATGTGGGCCTTTACAAGGAAACCAGTGACGAAAAACCCCTTTTTGGCAGGTTAATTCAAGACACCGCTATACAGTAATGCAATGCCTAGCGTGGTTTTCAATGCGTTTACAATATTTAAACTGTTGTTTTTTGGGGTTTAGGGGGGGGAAAGGTACCTAGGTTAGGTTAGGTTACGTATTTAATATATGCAATACTTTAACCCCCCCCCTCCTAATGTGCAAATATTTAGCCCAAGTTTGTTTTTAAACTATTATATATTCATCCTATTTTATTTCATTAACATTAACCAAACTTGACTTTTTAGATAGGCCCATACCCATAGGCCCATAATGGGAAAATACCCAAATCTTTGATGCAATTTTAAAGTTTTTATTGTAATCCCCCTTCCCCCGGTCAAAAATCTAGGATGTGCCCTTGCTCATATTATAAGATGTTTTAAGTTGTTCTAAAAACACACGTCAGCTTTCCATAAATTCTTCCATGTCACGGTTTTTCCTAAGGGTTTTCTAGAAGGCCTGACTCACGAAATATTGAAATTCCGTCAATTTTTCCTATACTTGATTTGCGCAAGGTGTGATTTTCACTACTATAATTCAATATGAGCCCGTCACTAGAATCTTGCCCGGCCACAGACAAAATTCCCTCAAGTGTCTCTGTAGACAAGTACAATGTAGGTCCAAGCTATTCGTGTTCTTTATTTTGCGATGCAGTCGCACTTCCTGAGCCATCCTCCTAGCATAAATCTTTAGAGCTTCCGTCTAATTATAACTTCGTTCCCTTGATCCTGTAATGGCGTGTACTGGTGGGTCCAGGGGGGACTGGCCGCTCAAAAATTTTTCTGGCACCCTCTTTTCCTGTTTTTTCTTTCTTTCACTATTTGGTCAATTATTGTCACCTTTGTCACATTCCGCCCCCCCCCCCCATGATTTTGCTCATTGTTCCCCTTGTGACATTGGGCCCCCTAAGATTTTGCTCTAGATCCGCCCCTGTTGGCGTTTCCATCTAGTTGTAATTGCTGTGTCTCTTGTTCTGTCTTCTGTTGTACAGGAAACGGCCTAGCAGCCTCTTGTACTGTTCAAAGTCTCGGAGTCATGTGGTAGACTATACTGTAGTTTATTTGTTTACATTTGATCAAAATTAGTAAATTTATCAACTGCCCTGGTCTTTTGTGTTGTTATATGATTCATCGGAAATTGGTGGGGGGGGGTGCCTTTGATCTAGGGTCTTAGGTAGTCACCAGCTTTACAAATAAAAACTAGAATGAAAATATATATTCTAGCCTACAGTGATTATTTTTGGTACTTATGCGTTATACGGGCCCCACGAAAGAAGTCAAGTTTGGTTAATGTTAACGAAATAAAATAAAATAGGATGAATATATAATAATTTAAAAACAAATTTCAGCTATATATCTGCACATTAGGGTGGAGTGGGTGGGTAAAGTATAGCATATAATAAATACGTAACCTAACGTAACCTAGGTACCTCCCCGCCTCTAAATCCCCCAAAACAATCGTTTAAATATTGTAAACTCGACAAGAAACCACGCTTTGCAATCAATTTAGATAGCAAATACCCGTTTGACGGGTCTCCATGCCTGGTTTCCTATTACAGTATTTTTTTCGGAGGGGGTTAGGGGGGTTTGACCCCCCCCTCCCGAAATGTTTGTTTGGCTCGTAAAAACGTAACAAAAATGGATGTAAAAAAATTTTACATGCGTTTTTTAGGGTTATTTGTTTAACCCCCCCCCAAAAAAAAAAATAGCTTTGAGTAAAACCCCCTCCGAAAAAAAAATCCTGGGTACGGCCTTGATTTCTGGTGTACCGGCCTAAAAAATACTTGCGTTCTTTACGTTATACTGTGTGTAACAGTAATAATAAATTGCTTGGTAGCGCCCCTCTTCTAGCCTTCTGTTTAAGAATTAGAGTGCTGAATTGCAATTTCAATTTAGGAGAAAACTTGTATATCTGGTAAAAATTTTGGATGAACAGTAGTTTTGTTAAAAAAGTTCTTAATAATATTTCTGCTACATAATTTTGCCTGGACGGAGAGGTATATTATTGTTCATATGGATGGAGGTCCTGCGTGGCTTTTTATATTCTACGAGTTCGAAGCCATCGTGACCTTTACAATAAGGCTCTCTGATGTATAAACACACTGTATACCCATGTTTCAAGACATTAAACATTGTATTTAAATGGGAAAAGAGAAATATTACCATCTAAATTCGCTGAAAACAAAGCTCCTGGTAAATGCAAACAACCAGCAGAAACAACAAGATTTTTTTTTTTTTTTTAAGACAGTGGAACCTTAACCCTAAATGAATATTTCAACCCTATATCCAACGGTTGTCCTTAGAGTCCTGGTTGAACTTCCCGGAAGTAAGGATGACTGTTTTAAAAGATTTTATTTTTAATGGTCGTATTTTAATGGGATTTTCTTTTATATTTTCATAAATTTCACCAATGATGGCCCTTGGATATAGGGTTAAAATATTCATTTGAGACATCGGGTTCCACTGTCTTAAGAAAAAAAAATCCTGTTGTTTCTACTTGTTGTTTGCAATTATAATGGAAAGGCAGTGTGGTATTCGTGGCTATAAAGCTCCTGGTAGCATTTGGCACCCCCTAGGAAATTTTTGGCAAGGCTCATGACTCCTCTTCATTTGAATATCTAGTTTTATATTCATTTGAAATTGAATATCTAGATATTCGATTTCAATATAGAAAAAGAGTGTTCCAATGGAAGGGATACTACAAGCCTTTTCTCCTCTAGCACCGATGACAAAGGTGAAGACAAAAAATATTCCCAGAAATCGAAATACATTAGATATCAGTCCCCCCCCCTCTTCCAAACTCATTCTGTATTTATACGAGGGCTAAATAAGCGTTAAGCTGTTTTTGCATTAAAATGCAGCCTTTGAGGCATCTGCCCCCCCCCGAAGATGGAAAATGACCTACTGTTCCTTCCGCATTATAGCTGATGCGAACTTTGACATCTCTGTATATATATTTTTTTCAAATATGAAGCAAATCAGTTTGGTTAAATGAAGCTTTAAATGACAGAAAGTTTTTCTGCCATAAGAAGGGAGGAGTGGTATCACCTAAAAGCACCTTTATTCAGGGTTAGTCTAAATAAAGGGAGATTAGAGATTAGTCACCCCTTCCAATACCCCTTTCTATATTTATCTGAGGGATCATGAAGAGTTGAACAATATGGGCATTGAAATACACTCGATTAGGTATCTCTCCCCCCCCCCGTCTACACAGTAACCCACCACTCCTCTTTCATTATAGCAGATGCCAGTAGTATGTTACCTTATACTTCTGAACCTTTATGTTCCATCCTGTTTTATTTGCGGCCTTTACGTTCCTTCCGGTTTTTCTGGTAGTCCTATTCTACAGGTCATTACACCTTTGCCAAGAGGAACGAGTATAACTTGATTGTTGATTAGGATTTGAATAAAAGGAATAGTTTTCTTTACAATTCATATTAGTAAGAGAATTGAATTCAAAGAGAATAGTTTATTTGAGAGGATATTAGTGGAGAAAAAAAAGAGTGGTGCATTTACACTATTGGAGATTAATGATGGAACTGACAGTAGCAGCAGCAATGATATACGAGAACCCAATGTGGCTGTAGAAATAACTTCTGGTTGTAGACTATCTCTTGAATGGGACATTATGTATGCGAGATACATGATATCATTAAGAAAATTTAAGCAGGAGGAGCAACTATGTTTTGCTGGAAAAATGAATATTCTCCATATAAATAAACTTCGGTCAGCATTAGATGTCCTATCGAAATATATTAATGAGAACAAAATGCATCAGTGAATATTATTATTGTAATTATGATCAATAAAATTGTTTCTAACTCAATGATATTTTTTTCTTTTTCTATATTATAAAATAGTATATATGCTAGAGTAGAAAGAAAGATTCTGTTTTGTCAGAAGTTGGTTGTGAGAGAGTTAGGACTCTAAAAAATGGATAGATTCGGGAAAGATCGAATCATGAGGAAACTAGTTCTTATGGAAAAACGTTTGATTCTAGATGATGATTTTATAGAGTTGTCTATTCAAAGGAAGATATTTTCTCGGAGAACGCTTGTCGATATAATGAAAACTTATTCTCCATCATTAGACTATTGTATGAAGCTTCTACATCGTGGTCCAAATGCATTTACACAATTTATTGATATATTGATCACGACACAGCAAATGATATTGTGGATATGCTTTTAAACATTAGTTTAGAAATTTAGGACTTTTTTTTCATTAGAAAGATGGTGCTCAAGGATGATTTACTCCTCTCTCTCTCTCTCTCAGAAATTTTTTTTTTGATGTTGCTAGCTCAGTTTCATTGTGGCAGTGAGAGCATCAGCACATAACAAAATGTTCCATAAATGTCCATTATGTATGTACTCACTGGGTAGCTGGTCATCATGTGAGAATTGCACAATGATTGAGGAGTTTAATGAAAACTGTAGATTCTGCAAACCGTATAAATAGCATAGAGGATATGCTGTACAAATTAAAGGTTGTAATTCCTGTCTTGAAGAGGTGTGTGACTCTCATCCTAGAGGCCACCAATGCTCCAATTGTCATTATGATAAATGTAAGTAGTGGGACAGTACATATCCCGGTCTGATTTGAAAGAATCCTATCAGGTATTTTAGTTTATTGCTACGAGATTGGTATCGTCTTTGGTTTAGATTTTTCTGTAAGGAGGAACCGGGTCAACGATTAAACTGTTGGAACAACAATAGAATATGGTTTCTACGTCATTGTTGTGAAAACACTGGGTCTTATGACTATAAGCCCACTGATTTATATTTGGCTGTGACGGAATGTGATTCGACACTTGAGGCCACTGTTTGTGAAACTGCTTCAAATACGCAAATTGAAACACATGAATTCTATAGTATGAATGAGAATAGTATCATTGACTATACAAAGAGATATGACAAGAGTGAATTCAATCTCAACTCTAAAAAATGTGAACCTGACATTGCAGTACATCAGGGTCAGTGCACTGTGAAATCAGATAATTTACCTGCACTCGCCGTAGTCAACAAACATCTGGTACTGGATGAAATCTAAAGAGTAAAAAAGTCGTTTTATCATGTATATAAATTAGTTTTATTAATAAACAATTTCACGTAAAGTTTTAGAAAATTTTATTCTTAGGGCACTAAAATCAATATTAAATACTCTTGTAAGTATATTATCCACTAGAAAGTCGTTCAATTGAGGTAAGTCGACGTAGATGTTGAGAAACTGCTTGTAGGTGTGGCCACCACATCTGAACATTAAAAAGAGTAGTGCATGAAAGCCACATGTCGTAGTCGTTAAATCCTGTACTCTTCGTGGATTTTGAATAATAGTTTTCACACAGCTTTTAATAAAGTTGCTGATGTATGGAGCGTAGAATTTATACGATAGGCCAAGAGGATAAAAAAATTAAATATTCTTCGCTGTTTGAGAGATTCATAGCCACTGACCGGTCTTCAAAGTCGATGGACTGCTATTAACAATGATTAGGGTATTGTTAACACTTTAAATTTTTTCACTGAAGTCCGAAGGTATGCAATAGGACTTGTACTGGGACATGTATAAATCCATACTAAATGCCTTATTTATTTGGTTTGTGTTCATGGTGCAAGTTCTAGTAGAACACTGCCGTCGGGTGGGATTTCCCAAAAGGTTTCAAATTGGCTCAGTGATATTAGCGTGATACTCTCAGCCAGAGCATCGGCAAATGTACACTCTAAACGTGCATTCCCAGTTCGTACTATGCTCATATCCTGTGTGCCTGACAAGTCCAAAACAATAACCCAATGATTTTTTGAAAACATTGAATTGGTTATTCCATTTTCAAATAGTTGGGAGTCATGATCTAGGGACTATATGGTCAATTTGTAAAGAGTTCCATGAGATTTTTTATCAAACAATAGAGTGAACTGTGAAAAACTAGTCCCTTTGCATACGAAGCTCTATATAATGAAAAAATTAAAATCATGGGGGGATCCGTCCAGGTATCCAACAGCGCCATCATTCTTCAACAAGTCCAAAGCCAATTTTGATGTTATTTCTCCATTGATAAATGATGAATCGCTATAGCTACGAGAACCGGTGGCAATGTGACGTTGATTGGTGATTGTATGGGGGACAAGAAGTTTAATGTTGTTACCATTGGCTCTTAGCTTTTCCACTGCAATACAACAGAGCTCATAACTTGTTGTTTTCGAACGTGGAGAATTGCCGATGTGATAATAACATTTGCATCGGGTGCTGCATTAATTGTTTTTCTCAAAATCATATTCGATGGGGCCATCTGCAAATTTATGTCAATCTTGACATTGGAGGTAGCCATTGGGATATATTGAATATCTCATGATTTAATTTTTCAACTAGATGATACTCCTGGGTCACTGCTGTAGTCAACTCACCGTCAGTATCAACACCTGTTCGATATTCATAGCCCAATGATTGTCCTCTCATCTCCTTGTACCCCTTTGGCGTCATCATCATAAATTGTATGTAGCTTGCATAGTTGGATAAATTATTGCTAGTGCTCCCCAATGTTCCATTAATAAATACATTAATTTGTTTGAATAGGTTGTGTAGAATACAGTTTTCATAGGAGAGACCATCGCCGGCAGTTGGAGTTGTATTATCTGACTTTTTCTTCACTACAACATTTAAATCAATAAATGTTAATGACAAATCAATGAAATAGCCTTCATTGGAAAATATTTGAAAGTGTATATTTTCCAAGAGGGGGTGTTGGGGATGAAATTGTTCAAAGTAACCATACTTGACGCTGACATCAACATTTTCAGCATTGAATAGATTCAACGAGGAACTGATTGATGGATATGATTCCTTGTGGGGGAGATAAGTCATCTTAAGAGAAGAAATCCTTCTTTGATCTAAAAATATTTTTCTTTTTCTTCTTCTGCTGCTTATTGACCTTCGTTGTTTTATTTCTCAAAGTCCTTGTTGATGTCCTTTGATTCATGCCTGGGTGGAGACTGATGATTGAATGACGCGAACGCAACCTTTTCAATCCCACACCATTTTGTCGATATTTTAATTGTTCACCAACGGCTCTTGCTGAAGATATAATATTTTCCTTAACACTCTCCTTGAAATTCTTGCCCGACCCCCAGTCCTGTAGTGTGGAGGCAGCAAAATTTGATGCAGCAGGTACAATATACTTTCTGGCAAGGGGTAGTGCAGAACGTAATAGCCTAGCCAACCAGCTACCAAGACCATAGCCAGACATTGTAGTACGCCCCTTGTAGTAGTCCAATCGATTGCCTATTTGACGTGGACTCAAAGCACCAACATAACAGTCAATATCGGGACAGACAAATGGAATTCTTCTATTGTTCATTTTTTAGGTGATTGTACCGTTGTCGTTGACAATGGGTCGAAAATGACATGTAATCACTGCTAAGCCTTTTGAAATTGCTTAAGAATCACCTAATTCAGTTCTTAGTGTTAACTGACAGAGTTCCAAATAGGAAGTGTTTACGGGAATATACTGAAGATGCTTTATATTGTAGTGGTGAACATGTTCTTGATTGGTTTTTCGTTCAAGAACTCGTAGGAGGGGAGCATTTGAATTACCAACCCGAGATGTTTCCACAAATGAAGCGTAGAGAAATATACAAGTGTCCGTGGAGAAGGCAGGTGGGTAGTCAGCAAAAATGAAATTAGTGTTTACAGCACTTCTACCATTGATTATATTGAGCTTAAAGCCAAGAACGTCCTTTAGGTTATCATTGAGAATAACCTTTTCATTGGCAATAGGTGAACTAATGTAGATCTTGCCCTCCTCCTTTGAATAGTTGAAATGAAAAGCTCCTTTTTTACGAGCAGAAATTCTTTTATTTATAGTACGACATAAATCATTCATGCAGGTGAGCTCCTCGTAGGGTAATTCAACATATGGATAATCCATCCAATTGATTTTTTGAATTTGTTCTTGATCACCTGGTGGTGGTGGCCAATCATAAGGTCTAATTTTTATTTCATATTTGAGATCCCTTCTCCGGAGGTCATAGTTATTTTTGATAATAAAAGTAACAAGAGCCACTTCATATGCACCGTCAAATTTGACGGCAGGGGAGAGTTTTGTCCAAAAATCACGTGTCGTATTCAAATCATTGTAGAGAGAATCAGAAACGTTGGACATAAAAGTTATATATAAATCATTGGGCATTGTTAATATCTTCAACACTGATCCAAGAATCAAAATCAGAATTGTATCCTAGCCATCGAACGAGTAACCGTTTACGACCTTCACGATTGAACCTCTTTTCAACCATGTAATTGTAGCAGACAAGCCTTGCAATTTTTGCTTATTGCAGGTCATAGTTATAAAAACTACTTGGAATCCCTTCACCCTTGATATCTCACCAATACGCAGCGATGAACGAAGATATTAGTACAGTCGCCAATTTCAATATTTAGGTTGACAATACGTAATTCACCT
Source organism: Artemia sp. Qi Xiang Cuo (assembly GCF_049724085.1). Lineage (NCBI taxonomy): Eukaryota > Metazoa > Arthropoda > Branchiopoda > Anostraca > Artemiidae > Artemia > Artemia sp. Qi Xiang Cuo. The sequence goes on from NC_142803.1 coordinate 13,945,836, forward strand.
TTTCATAAACATTAGTTGTTCAGTATCACCTACATTGAATTTATTTTTCTTCTTGACTTTTGTTTCATTGGAATATTGTTTAAGAAAGGTGTCAATTGTATCATGATCCGAATGATGAAATTCAGATGGTTTAGAGTTGGACAATTATTGATGAGGTCCTTGATTATAAATCAACATGATTTTATCTAGGTCATGAATAAAAGCCGATGTATTTTTCAATGTACAATATCTTGAAATTAAAAGTCGAATATTTCTTATGAATCGTTCGGCCAATGCACCCTTTATAGGACTGTGAATATGATAGAGCATTATACTATATTTCTCTAGTACTTTTGCAATATGAGGATTAACAAATTCACAACCGCGATCTGTTTGAATTTTTTTTATATGAATCCTTTTCGAGAATACTTTCAATGGCCTGAACAACTTCAACACCTCTCTTTGATCGCAATGGAATTGTACATGCATAGTGACTATAAACACTGATTGCAAGTAGAATATACTTGTACGTGTATTGTGACGTCTTTAAAGCTCTCCTAGAGTCAGGATATCTGCTTGCATTATAAGCACTGGGTAAAAGGCTTTAGTTTTTCGATATTGATTAGCACGAAGTCTATGATTTCTATGCAGAGTGTAACTTGGTTCATTTTGTAGATAGTCTTGTAAACTTTTAGTGCGAACACCCGTGACTTTGGAAAGAGTGGTGGGGGAACTTAAACTCCCCGCCTCCCCAATATTTTCATAAACACTTTTCAGAACTTCAGCCATTTTGAACGTAAACACGATGTGTAATGTCCGCTACCCTTTTGTATACTGGCTGCTGCTGCTGGTGGTGACGTTGACTTGATACGTCTTCGCTTTTGTCTAGCTATCAGTGGTGTGCTAGTATTTTCCTAAATTGATTTAAAATCTTCTTCTTCTTCAAGTTCATCTTTTAATGTTGATGATGATGATGCAGGTTCATTTAATTTTTTTAGAATTTATCTATTGCCAATAAGACTTTTGGGGAAGTTTAATGTATTTAGAAAGTTGTATAGATGAGTGTCAAATGATAATAGCACTTACGATTTGTAACCATGTCATATATTAAATCAAGTAGATTATAGCTCTTGCCCTGGACTATAATCCTTTCACCATTGCTCTCAACTTGAATTTGATCACTTTCCAAGAGATAGATTAGGAGTCGTGTAAATTTTTCACGATAATAGAGGAGCCACATATTTAACAATTTCAATAAAAATTAATACAAATACACCTTATTTAATTGGGTTACATCAGCAGCAGCAGATTCTTGAGAAGATGATTCTTTTATGGGGTCGGCACCACCAGTGGGCTTTGATCGATAATGTTTGTCCACTCGGCGAAGTGCATCTTGAAGTAAAATCAGTTTTTTATCATCCTCAATAGTTTCATTGTCGAGGAATTTACTCAGATTGTTCTCAAAGTGTTCCACGGGTGAGAGAGCGAGTTCTATTGGAGTCAATTTATAGGGTTTTATCATCTAGAGAAAACTGTTTACAAGTCCTGCAATTATTGGCAGTAAAAGTGTGAAAAAGCTACCGCCTGTCTGAAGAAGTCGTTTCCTTTTAAAATTCTTTCCTTTCTTTTTAGAGGCCAATGTAAGTAAAATGGAACAATGTTGCTTTGCCTGCTGTTTAACTACTTCTGGTAGTTGAACATTACCCTCGGTCAAATTTAAACAAATTTAAGATATTAGATTAATGAAATCATTGTCAATACCATGTTTGAGTATTGCTTTTCTAAGCTGAGGTTTTGAAGTGCTTAGAACTGAAAACAAGTGCCTATTTTCATGCAGTTTCTTCTATGTCATGATAGCGACTAATAGGTCTTTTTAGCGTTCACAGGGAGATATACTGTAATTTCACTGTCGAAAATATCTGTAAGTACACGCAGATCATGGGGTGTATTTTGGTTAAGGTCAAACAGTATATAACCGTGGGTTTTATTTGTTGCCTGATCGTGTGATGAGAGCAGATATTTAGAGGCACTGGATAGATTTGTTTATTGAGGGCTATTAGCGAGCTAGAATCACGAACATCTCTGTAGATAATATAGTAGGTACAGCTCAAAGTAAGTGATCGCATACATTTGCTCTGATGAAAGAGATTGTATAGAACCAGAGTAACGGAAATCTTTTCATGATGAGATCGAACTGTGAATAATTGCAACAATTTCTGGGACCATTGTTCAATAGATTCAGCCAGATCGTCAATAATCAGCCAAGAGTTTGGTTCAATAACTTTGAAAACATGAAGTACCTGTATGAACTGTATCTGCACCAATCCCAGGGTGGCGGCAGCAATTGATTTTGATTTGTTGTATGACTCCCGCCAAATACTATAGCAATAGTAAATTTTTTTCGGCTATTCCACAAACATTTTATCACAATATTCAATTATTTTAGTTAAGAGTGTTGTTTTGCCAGACATTGAGGGCCCACACAGAAACGACCTGAACGGTGTTTTAAATTGATACATGTTCCTTTCAACAGTTCACCTGGACAACTAACTGTAGACCCTAATTGTCTAATGACTAAATAATTTTTTTTCCCTACTACTCCCACTACTCTTTTATTCAAGAAGACAAAGACAAAGACAAATAATATTATTTTTTTCTTTTATTATATGCACATAAAAAAAGTAACAATAAATTGAAAAAAAATACACTATTTTTTATTTATTCATAATAAAAAAATACAACACAGTTTACATATGGATGCACAGAGAAAAAGACCTTTTTTTTGTTTATTTATAGAGAAAAAAAACATTAAATTTGAAATATAATTTTAAAAAATACATTTTTTTAAATTTATTTATAATAAAAAAATACAACATTTACATAGGATGCACAGAGAGAAAAAATTTTTTTTTGTTTATAGAGAAAAAAAAACCATTAAATTAGAGAGAGATGGCACTTGAAAAAAAAAATCTGCTCTAAGTCCAAAAAAAGATAACTTTGGTGACGGTGCGCCCCCCGCGCTGGCGGCCGGCCCCCCCCCCCGGGCCGCGAGCCCCCCCCCCCCCAAAGGCCGCGAGGCCCCCCCCCAAAGGTTTTTTTAGGAAATTATTAAGAGGACTTTATTTAAACCGAGAATTTCCCTGTGGGCAATACATTTGATCCGGTCTGAAGTTAAATAGTGACCAAGGGGGAGGGTGGTCACACCATCTTGACAAACATAGACCTTGTCGGAAATGGTACTCAGGGCTATGTTCTCTATATTTACATTAAAGTTCATATAGTTCAATGAACAAATTGCCAACAATTTGGCTCGTAGAATTGCATTTTCAACAATACAATTCCAATAAATGTTCATGTCGATATTCTTGTCCACATAGCACGTAGGTACTCATATGCAACATTTCTTGATTTCCTCGTCGCATGTCTGTATAAAGTACACCTTCGGACCTACAAACATACCACGGGACATCAAGTCGTTACACGTTTCAGATTTTAACAATAAAAGCTGATTGGGTACCCGACGTTTTACTAGCTCAGGGTAAAGACCACCATTCCAATTGGTGTAGTTCATCCGTGAACTGATAATTTCACCACGCGCCAAATCATCAATTAGATTTGATGTTTTTACTTTGAGCAGTAGAGAATCCGTGTCACCGTAGCAGACCTCTACGTGCCCTTTTTCTGGCCACCGTACCCTAGCCACATTGTAGTAGAATTCCAACTTGAGCTTTTTTGAGATCTCTAAGATAGCACTACCTGCAGCAATATTTTTATTCAGGACAATGTGTCTTTTTTTCCTCTTCAAAAGTACCATGTCCGGGGCAAGGATTGTAAAGGAAGTGTAATTAGGGTCGGCAGTAATTCAACCACATTGTTCTGGATTGGTCACGACGTCACAACGCTTCATATTGCAAATCCTCTCACACATTTTGCCGAAAGCTGAATTTAAAAAGGGTTTATAGATTTCTTTTTCGGCTTTCGTCTTTGCTGCAGAACGTTTGCCGACAAAAGTATCAAAAAACGTTTTCAAATCGGGTTTTTGACTAAACTCGAGTGCTCGGTGAACCTGTGTGACGTTGAAACCATTTTTGCACATCCATTTTAATGCTCCATGGTGTACAACTATGTTTTTTTTTCGGCAGAAGGTCAGCAATAAGTTTTTGTTTTGAAGGTGTCCAATGCAATCCATCCACCTCGACTAAACGCGTATTGCGAGGACTCAAAGAGTCCTTAGCCACAGCTCTATTGATACACGGGAAAACAAAATCCTTTAACGAATCGTGAAGCTTAACTGGTATCTCTCCATCAATTTCAAAAAACCATCCAACCAGTCCATTCTCCTCAACACTGTTAATGTTGGGGAAATGGGAGCTTGAGGGTCATTGAGCCATTTATAGTCACCGCAAGGTAGCTCATAATGGGATATGGCCGAGGGGTAGAGAGAATTCATATCGAGGAAAACTGCATTCGATTTTGTCCCCGTCTTCTCTCCTGTTGGATCGGTTTCCAAGATACGGTCTCCGTGAAAAACAAAACCCCCCCTCATTGACCTCTCGATGAACAGATGCTGATCAATGTCAGTGATTAGCCCAATTTTTTCCCCACTAATTTTCAGGATGAGGTCCATCACTAGATGAGGCGAAGAAAAATAATACCCCAAATCAAGATTAAATTCCTCATAGATTTTATCCGTATTTTTACACATAATGTCTAACACAGTTAATACTTCACTCGAAAAATATAGCTTGCAATACTCAAACCCTTTTTTACACCCTCCCTCTGCCCAAACTTTTTTAGCAAAACTGTATTCCTCGGGGGTGCAACTACGATCGTGAAGACTGTCGTAAAACGATTCAATACAAGGAATAGTCTCCTCGGCGAATCTCGACATGGAAGAATAATAGTCATAAGGATATATGCCCTTGACCGTTAACAAATCATATAAATCATTTGGAAATTGTTGCTTGAGAAGGGGGAAAGCATTGCAGCCGTCATTGTTTTTCTGCACCTGAATTAATTCGCTCAATGATTTGGGGAAAAAACTGTAGGAATCTAAAAAGCGAATTTTATTCGTGTACTCAAATTTCCACATAAATTCCAAAACAAGCAACTTTTCTGCTGATGTAGGTATGATTTTGTACGTAAAGCTGTCTATCACCCATGCATCATCATCCACTATTCCATTTCTTTGAAGATGTGCCAATGCAGGTAGCACATACTTTAGATCGTAGTTAGAGTTATGTATAAAAACCGGTAGAAAAAGTTGTTGTTTAATTTTTAAATTACACGAATTGTGAGCCCACCCCAGAAAGTTACTTTTTCCCGTTCAAATGGGGCCAATAAGGTGATTGTGGTTCTGCACCACGTTTTTTGGGGCAAGGGCCCCCCTAAACACCCAGAAAATTGTCCCTTTTCCCAACGCCAGCTGCTCTTTATCCGACAATGTCATTGGATAATTGGTATGACGTAATCGTGAAATTGCCTTGTTTGTCGTTTTTATTAAAGAAACCAATAGCTTTTCCATAATGCCCTCCTCGTCCATAGTAAAAAAAAACACTTCCAATTTCATTTTTTTTGTTGGCGTCACGACGGGCGTGCGCATAGGAACACGCAACTAGTTTGTGTTCCTTGACTATCTTTGGCCTTGATGGGTCCGATACCTCAACCAGTCTTGTTTCACAATCCAAAGACACGTTATCAGATTGCAGAAGAGAATTTTGAAAATTTTTAAACTGTAAAATGTCTTTGCCTTCTGCTGGCATGTTAAGTCTCTGATTTCCGTGAATTTTGCAATGCCCCATGTGGTCTGAAAACGTTTACTCGATTCTAAGTTGGGAAAGGCACATGGGGTAATAGAAACGTTCTACTTTCTTGACGCCTTGAGATAGGAGTTGACTTATTGCTGTGACGGGGAAAAAATGAGCATAAGAATTTACATCTTTAAGAGGCTGAAAAATAACCCATACGAAATTTTCTAAATTATATGTACTTTGTGTTCTCACTGAATCCAATAATTCATGTTTCTCTTGTTTTTTCCCCCCCGTGCCAAATAATAGGTCGTAATGTAGTCCCCCCACTCCCAACTCCCGAGTTTCCTTTGCTTTCTCGAATATGCTTACTTCTTCAAAGGACACCATATATTTTCCCTCTAAACAGTCAAAATTTACTTTAGGGCAATTTTTTTCACTGTTACGTGCAAGTTTGTGAAGATTTTTCATTGATGATTCATTTTTTAATGTTTTATGGGCTGCTGCTAAAAACGCATATTTAAAGCATTGAAGCCCAGTGTCAAAATAGAAACTCTGAACCCCTTTGGTAGCCGACAAATCTGGGTGGCATTTTATTTTTAGATTACCTGCTCCTCTTAAAATAAAGTGTTTTTTTTTAAATCTACTGAGATTCAGATCCATGCGCTCAATGTATTAAATGGTGGCCCCACTCCCTCTCTCATTAAATGTATCCAAAGTTGAAATTAATTTTTTTACCCAGTTTAAAAAGTTGTCTTAAAAATCGTTTACACCTGGGTAGAATGTCTGGTTGCCTGTCTAAAAATTAAAATAAAACATGTCCCCAGATGTCCCCTTTTGTAAGTAAACTTTTTGGTTCACTGATGCTTTAATTCCCCCCTCGACCTCCCCAATTCTGGATCTGAACCTCAACAAGTGCTCGAATTCTGTCGATATAACTATGGAGAACTTTCACAGGGTCATTTAAAATAATGCTCGCGTTTTCCTCGGGAAGGCTAAAATCTACCCTGTACGTTTTCAAATGGCTTAGAGCAGATTCTAACAGATAAAAATCAGGCAATTCCGGGGACGTAGCACTATTTTCATGTCCTGTCCCTGTTTGTTCAGGACTCAATTCACTAATTGTAAAGTTGCCGTTAAAAATGTCCCCGGAAAAATGAGCTACTGTGGTATTACTACTACTACTACTACTACTACTACTACTACTACTACTAAGTGGAATGGTGGAGGAGGGTGACAGAGAATTGTCAATAACACCACTCCCAGTCTGTTCAATTACATTGGGGGGATGTGACATGAGGTCCCCTAGCACATATTCCAAGGTGTTTGGGGACAATTGGTCGAGCCAGCTTGTAGTGTCCTCTGATGGAATTTCGTTATGAGGACCCGGTTCAGATTTACTTGTAACATCACCTAAATATTCACGCATGAAACTATCTGCCCACTCTGGGTCCTGAAGCGTGTCAATATCGCAAGTTAAGTCCTCCAGGCTGGCAATTTCCCCAAAAACATCGTTAAGGAACCCTCTTTGCCACTCCAAATTCTCTAGAACCAGTGTTGGTTCATCCCTGAACTCTGCTGGTAGTGACAGAATTGGTTCTGTAAATACACTTGCTTTATCACTCCCTGGTGTGGCTGGTTTTTATATATTTTTAATCTGTAGAAAAAAAAGTTATATTTTGTATGTAAAATAACCATTATTTTTTTTTCATAGTTAATACACTTTTTCTATTTCTCATAGTCATTGCCTCACCATCATCACCTGAACAATTAAAAGAAGAAGAAAAAAAAGTTAGATTGCCTTATGTCTTTCATAATATCAACTGAACATGTTAAAAATTTTTTTTTTTAGTCGGGAAAATGTAGTCTTATTTTTAGAAGGGTAAGTTAGAACAAGAGAATGATAGAAAAAATTAATGGTTTTATTCCAAAAATTTTTTTTTAAAATAAAAATGCAAAATATGAATCCAATTCGATTGTTTGAGCCTCTTCATTATAATTCTCAATGAAATTTGACCATCGTTCAACTGACGCGGTATGCTGTATGAACACTTGCTCCTCGGCTTCAGTTAACGGACACGAATCCCATATGTCGGCGGTTGGTGCTACTTTCTCAATAATCCGTATTTTCCTCTGTCTTTTGCCAACGGATTTGTTTGAAGTAATAATTCTAAATAAATTCTAAATAAATGTTTGTAAGAGAGAAGAACTTTTTTCTCCATCCATATCAACAATTAAAGTGCAATTAAAATGTTTGATGGTCCTTTTTAGAGCCCCCCCCCCAAACCCCTCCCGGGGCGGACCCTGGGGCAACAGGAGGGTCCTGTGAGGTCGGCGGATAGTGTCCCGGTCGAGGGGGGGGGCTAAGCCGTCTCAACGCAGTTCAAATAGAACAGGCTCAAATTCTTTTCTCAAATGCATCTTTTTTAAAACAAAAATAATTGCTTGAAAATGAGTTCATGCAAAATAATATTTTCTTCGCATGTGAAAGACATAGTCGGAGATTATTAAAAAGACCCTTCTTATTTATCGCAAATACAAATCCTGTTTCAAGAACCTCACTAAGCGGATTAAAATTCAGACTATATCGATGGGAATAATTTGATAAGAGCCTGGATATGCGTGACTGTTTAGTACAAAATATACGACAGTTTGAGAAACAGTGAATATATAGTTTTTGTTTTTAAAAGGAATATTGGAATTATCGCATTAGAATGAATCTTGGTTAGAAGTTACGTGGTAAGTTTTTTTTTTTTTTTTAGAAATGCGTGATAAGCATTACTTTAAATATAATGATAATTTTTTTAATTAAATAAAATTAAATAGTTTTTATAAACAAATTTTAATTTTTTACTCATCAAAAGCTATGCGCCTGTGAAAATTTTTTCTTATTTTTGAAAATAGGGATGGAAAAAATTATGTATATACTTACAAATTTTGACTGGGCTTCTATATCTCAACTCCTTTGCAAAATTTGAAGGGGGTCAAGCCCACAATCTTCAGTAGGCTGAGCTGAGGCATTAAATGAAGCAGCCCATTCCCTTTTCATCTTCCTTCCAGTTGGCATGGAGCTAACACTGGGGTCAGAGGACCCTGCCATTAAAAGATTCGTTGCCATTGGCTGGTCCAAGTCATGTGTAGTTCTTCCAGCGAATTTGATAATTGAGGGTCTTGTGGCTTGCATTAATATACCTTCGCTATATCTTGCTTTCTTTTCAGAAGGGGGGTTATTGCAGATATCTTCTTCCTTTAAAAAAAGACAAAATTTAGCATGAAAAAAAAAATGCATTTTGGGGTTTTTGGAAAATAATTAAGTTTATGTTAGGCATCTAAAGTAGTGTAAAACATTTTTTTTTTCAATTAAATAAATATTTATATTTTCCTTTATTATCAAAATAAAAATACTCATTGTTACAAATTTAGATTTTTTAGAATGATTTTCAGCTCTTAAACTAAGGTAAGCAGTATAGATTCTAAATTGTTTTGGTTTTTCTTCTAGAGACTAAAAGCATCATAATGCAAGCCTTACTCCCTATCTATGTGCACCATCCGTTCTGTCTGAGTATCTTTTAAAAGAAAACTTAAACCAACCATTCTGTGAATTAAAAACAAAAAATGTCAATTAGAATTTTTATCCACGCACTTATCGAAGATGAAAGAAGTCGTAATAGATTATAAATTGTTTTTTGGTTCTTCTTCTTCTAAAGATTAAAAGCATAATTAGGATACTATTATCTAAAAATATCATTAAAATATATTTCCAGGCAGTACATGGTAGCAAACTATAAGCAAGTAACAAACCGACACTCTAAAATGGAAGCCTTTGTAACAATTAATACATTAAAAGAATTAACATTTTATTCTAACCCCCAAATTACCGATCGAGACCTAAGCACTTTTTAAAAAAAATCCATAAAATGTTTAATTTATATTTATAAAAAAAACATCTTAACGGATAAAGGGAATTTAATTATATAAAAAAACACCCCTAAAAAAAAAAGCCACTTATATTTATAAAAAGGAAGCTTTTGTAACAATCAAAAAATTAAAATAATAAAAATTTTTATATAACCACAAATTACTAATCGAAAGCTAATCACTTTTTTCAAAAACATCTCTAAAAAGGCACACTGATCTTGATAAAAATCGCACCGTAAATTTCAGTCTATAAGAGAACTATTTAGAGGTTTCAGCTCCTGAACAATAGGCTTCTAAGTGTATAAGTACCCTTAGTTCTAGTGTCTGTCTTAAGTAGTCAAAACTTTTTAAAAGAGGTAACCACACAGTGTAAGGAAAGAATTTCTTCCTTAACTTAATGACAAGACAATTTCTTTTTTATTATAATAATGAGAAAATTTTTACTCACCAGAAATTGCTTAGAATTATCCATTTTCTATGTAAATGTTTACAAAAATGTCTGTACTGTTAAGTTGAATAAACTATTCAGAACTGTTGAACAATCTATTTTGAAACCTGAATATATACAAAAAATAATTGCATAACAACGAAACAAGAGATGCTTGTTTTGATTTATCACTAAAAAAAAGACATTGAACTTTTGAATTGCGTAAATCTCCTGATAAAGAAAAGTGTAATGACCAGTAGAAGTAGAATTACCTACCAGAAAAACCGGAAGGCACATAAAGGCCGCAAATAAAACAGGATGGAACATAAAGGCTCAAATTATAAGGTAACATACTACTAATGCGCAATCAAACATCAAAAAACATAGTTTAGTTAACAATTTGGTACTCTTCGTGGTAAAAAAGTAGTTTGGTAATTATTGGTAATTATTATGGTAATTATTGAACAATTTGGTACTCGTCGTGGTAAAAACGTAGTTTGGTGCCACAAAATGGCATAAAACGCAGCTTTCCAGTGGCAAAATATTTTTGGTCATTTACAAAGGACACTAGAAATTGTGATCTCCGTTCGACTGAGCCCTTTTCCGATCTTCTAGGACTACCATTTGAAAACGACAACCCCTGCGGGAAAAATACGGACACACAAAAATATAAACAAACACACATCTTTCTTCTGGGAAAAAAATTGCATGATTTTCATCAAGATCATTTGCCTTTTTGGGGTTTTCCCCCCATTTGTTGAAGAACAGACAAATTTTCTCTGGCTCGTAGCTTTTAATGGTTAGCAATAAACTTTATGAATTTTATATATTTGGTATTAAACAGTTTAAACTCGATTAAAACTCGATAAACAGATTAAAACTCGGCCCAGTAGTAACCAAAACTCTAAAAAACAGAATTTGATAACGACAGATATGTAAAAAAAAAATTGGCTTTTTATGCTGATTCCAAATATATAAGATTTTTAAAGGTAAATGCTACCCATGTAAATCTATGAGCTTGAGAAAATTTGCCTGATTTTTGGAAAAGGGGGGTTGGATAGAATCCTCGAATCTTAATGAAAATTGCAACATCAGATTCAGCGTATCAAAGAACCCTACTGCCAAGTTCTCAAGCTCCCATCTTTAAAAATGTGAAATTTTGTATTTTTGGCAGGAGAAAGATCCTGGATGCGTGTTTATTTGTTTTTTGTTTTTTTTTGTCCCTTCCAGGGGTGATCGTATCGAACCAAAGGTCCCACAAGATTGAAAGAGGGCTCATTTGAACGAAAACAGAAAGTTCTAGTGTCCGTTTTAATCGAAGAAAAAAATTGGAGGGCAATTAGCCCCCCTCCCACACCCAATTTCCCCCAAAGTCATTTGATCAAAACTTGGGGATAGCAATTTTGTTCAGTATAGTTTAAAGGTCCAATAACTATGATTTTGGGATGACATGACCCCCATAGCCCCCGGAGGAAGGGCCACAAGTTAGGAAAATTTGCCCATTTTTCACATATGGTATTTGATATTGGAAAGTATACAGACTTTTTTCAGAGGCGGATTTTCTGGGGATGGATTTTCTAAGGGGAGAATTTCCCATTGGGATGAAAGTTTCTGAGGTTGAAATTTTCAGAGAAAACTTTACACGGGGGAGTTTGCCAGAATTATATACGAAATTCGTTTTGTTTGTTTTACTTTCTCGCTGGCCACCCGATTTTAAATACGGGGTTGCTCTGAGGTATTGTCCGGGGGAAATTTCTCGTGGAATTTTCATTCTCTGGCGGATTTTTACACGGGGGTGGATCACCCATGGGAGAAATTCTCTATGGAAGTATTATCACCAGGAGAAATTCGCTATGGGGAAATTTTTCACGGAAGAAAGATTTTTGCATTGGGGGGGGGGGGTGGAGGGGATCTCGGATAAAAACTGCCCGAACAGGGTAAATTCTGCCACGACCTGGGAAACAATCAAAAATTTAATAAAGAGTTTTGTTTTCAAATGAAAGTATGCTAATGAGTATTTTTCAGGCTGAATCGTCCGCAAGAAATTTGCTAGGGGGAGTTCGCAATGAGGGTGAAATTGCCCTGAGGTTATTTCTCTGGAGGAAGGAACAGGAGGAATGTTCTACGGAGGAATTTTTTTTAGGGAGGGTTTTCCATGAAGGGGGAGATGGATTTCCTGGGATTGTTCGAAAAAAAGATCAGAAATTAAACAAAAAACATGTTTTTTCTACTGAAAGTAAGGATTAACAACAAAACTTAAAACGAACATAAATTATTTCGTTTTTGGGGGCTGCCTCCTTCTCTACCCCCCCCCCTCTTTACACTAAAGTTCGACCTTTTGTCCCAATTCTTTAAGAACGGTTCCTGAAACACAGCTTAATTAGAATCCGAACCTTTTTCAAAAATACTAAAAAACTTTAGCGCCAAGAGAGGAGTATAGAGGAGGTGATAGCCCCCCTCATATACGGGATAATTTCTGTTCATTTTAAGTTTTAAAGTTGATCCTTACTTTCAGTAGAAAAGACTTTCAGTTGTTTTTATTTATTTAATCAGCATAAAAGGCAATCCTTTTGATGCATGAATTGTATATAACAACAATTATTTACATGCTTTGAATAGACTGGGATGGAGGAGGAGTGTGCGCAGCAGTGTCGGCCTCAGGTGGCTTGGCGCTGCAGTGAGTTGTCAGTAATAGTTGTAGTAGTAGTACTTGAGGCATTTATCCGAATATTTTACTAAAACGCTTAGAACAGATTTATGTAAATGCCACAAACTTAAAGATGCCTGCTAATTCAGGACCCGAAGTGGTTGCAGGGTCTGAACTGTAATTTCGTCAAAAAGATTGTGCGAAAGTGTCTCCATAGCAGTCCAAACAAGAAGAGGAAGAAGACAAACAGAAAGATTCATGGATGTCAGGCAAGTAAGGAGAGTGTCCTTAAATTCCAAGCAATCTTCCAGTGGCATCCTGCAAGATCAAGGAGGACGGGCTAGCTCCAAGAAGACGCTACGCCGAACATACCAGTCAGATCTCTTCTATCTTAGCACGTTCCTGTAACCTAATTTTTTTTTTTAGATGTACTACTTGCTTACTTGTACTTGGATCAGGACACAAGCTATATAGCTCTCCCTGGCGACAGGATCTGGCAGACTGTTGAATTCCACAGGTTACGGTCTCGGGTTAAGGGGGCGATAATTTCAAGCCTTGAAGGGTCCCATCTGCGACCATGTCTCCGGAATCCACCAATCGGCTCAAGGTCTGATTTGATGGTGTTAAGCCAGGTTTTGGCTTGTCCTCCATGGCGTTTCTTCCAATCATATGATGGTTTGCAGAGCAGGCTTTGCTTTGTGAAAGTCTCGGTTTGTTTCGGCTTGTCAGCCCTGTGGTTCAAATTTCGAGCTTTGACAGTTGTTTCCCTGTAATTTCTTATGCTTCCTGATATATAACCACATCTTTGGCCTTTTTAGTATCAATATCCTCCCTAAATAGATTGCCCTGACCTAAAATAAAGCTCATTAAGTGTCTCTTCGATTCCAAAGGTAAAAATTTGACCCAGAAGTTTCTATAGTAGGCCATAGATGCTATCATCAAAGGCATAACTGCTCAATTGATTCCGACAAAAAAAAAAAAAAGCGTTGGAAGACAATCAGGGACAGAACCAGGGTTATATCCAAGATTTTTTTCATGGGGGGTGGGGGTGAGGGGCGACATAAAAAAAAAAAAAAACATAAAAAATTTGTTTATATCCTTTTTTTTACGTTTTTACGAGTCAGACAAACATTTGGGGGGGGGGGGGGGGTTCAAAACATCTAACTTTTCCCTGAATTTTTCCTTGGTAAGAACATATCTGCACACTAGAGGACGTAAAAATTTACCCTTCAAGATGATGATACCCCCCCCCCTCAGAAAAATTCAATACATTATCCTCAGAAATTACTTAGCATAATTTTAACCCCCCCCCCTCTCAAAAGAAAAATATCCTTTCCTCCTCCCAAAAATATGTCTAATTGTATATCTGTTGGGCACCGTAGGTAAAAACTTGTTCCAACACTGTCCACGTTCATTTTCCATTGTCCATGGCCTTATTCATCTGACAGCTACAAAAAAGTATTGCAATAAAATGTTTTAGGGTTGTGATCTGGTTGCCCGTCGGTTGTTCTACTCTAGTTAAAACCTTGCTGAATACAAAATAAAGTGAAATAAAGTTTCTTAGTGACAGAATGTGTTTGACATAAAAAGAATAATAAAAGCTAGTTAAGTAATTAATAAATTTACAACTTCAACGACTTGGCGTGAACGGGGAGTGGGGGTGGGGCCTATGCGCTTCAGATCCCCCCTAGACTCTTAAAGTAAATTTTTGGGGTTCTTTTCAGTGAAAATGCCTATTTTGTATTTTCATTGAAAGATTGAAAAAATGACAAAATCGCTCTCCTAGTAGTGGTAGTAGTAATATAGCATTCGGAAAAAACTTTTATAAACAACTTAAGAGCGAAATAAAATAGAAGAAAACAGTTTAGAACAGCTGGTAGAACCCGTTTTATTTGAAGAGCAGAGAGACTTTTAACATAATTTTGACCATTTATTTTATTTCACCTTTTGACTGTCATAATTGCCTCCATAGACATCAATTAAGTGCAGCTGATTCTGTAAAAGATTCAAAAATACAACTTAAAAACTGATCTGTGAAGGATGTTAGACCAAACGAAATTTCTAACTGGTCATAATTCTGACATGAAGAATTCCATATCACAGCCATTTCTATGGCTTAGAACTAGGAATGTAGTGCATTTAACAAAAAAACTTCTGAATACGTTAAGAGCCCAATTCGAGAAAACAGTCTCCAAAAAGGGGGAAAATAATTTAAGTCAATTGATAGAGCCTACGTAGCTTGGGAGACAGGGTTTTAAATGCAAGTTTATAAGAAATTGTCATATTATCCTTTTGGATTTCATAATTTTCTTCATTGATATCAATTTAGTGCGTGCAATTCTCTAGTAAATTCAAAAATTCATCTTATGAATATTCCTCTGGGAAGGACGTAAAGCCAAATATAACATAAAATGTATACGGCCAAAATTTCGAAATGCAAAGGGCCCATATCCAAGCTATTTTTATGGTTATAACTGGGGATATAAGGTGTTTTGAAAAAAACAACAACTTGTAAATGCCTTAGGAGCTTAATACGAAGAAAGAAAGCAGTTTAGGCCAATTGGTAGAGCCTAATTAGTTTTAGGGGGTGGGGCTTTATATACAAGTTTGTGAAAAATATCATATTCTCGTTTTGAATGGTATAATTTTCTTCATAGGCATCAATTTGGTACGTCTGATTCTTTAGAATATTCAAAAATACAGCTTAAAAAATTCTCTGGGAAGGACGCAACGCCAAGCTGAATAGCATATTTAATTGACCACCAGCACGCACGTAAAGAAAAGAAAATATAAAAATGTTCACATTTGACTTAGCATTATAAAAATTGGGTAACGGAAAGTTATTTGATTATGGTTATTTTTCTAGTAAGTCCTTAATTCCATTTATTTTTCCTCATTTTGGTATGTTTCCTGTTTATGGCTTGTCGAATGGTATTTGAAAGAGCAGCAAAAACCAGTCACCCAAATTAAATAGTGGCAAAAAAATGAATGCTAAAATTGCAAGATTTGAGCATAGGACTAAATATTTTCTCACTGGAATACAATATTCATCCGTTACAATCCGTCATTGCACAATAATAACGGAAATTCCTTCAATTGCTTATGAATGCTTTGTTGTATAAAACAAATTATATCTAAGTAATTAGATAATTTCATAGGCCACATTGACCCCCCATCACAAAAACAAAAGCGAAGAAAATCGAAAAGGGGATTTTATAAGGCCAACGAAAATACTGGATGCAACAATTACGGATATTTCGAGAAGAGCACTGTTTCCCTTCTTCAGCAATACTAGAGAAAGTCCTCCCCCCCCCAAAAAAAAAATAAAAACAAGTTCATATTTTCTGAGCAAAAATGGGAAAGATTTAGAACAGGAAAAAAGAGAATAAAATAAATAAAAAGACAAAAACAAACAACGTGGTTATCAAAACGGAACAAAACTCAAATTGGAAGAATTAGAGCAGTTGTCTTTTCGAAATATCCGTAAATTTTGCATCCAGTATTTTCGTTGGCCTTATAGAACCCCATTTTCACTTTTCTTCTCTTTTATTTGTTTAAATACTTACTGGCACAAAAGCAAGAATTTGTTTATGGGGCCCAAATTTTGAAGGGGGGGTAACTTTAACTGAAAAAATATATAAAACGAGGGCCTTATATAGAAATTAAATAAAAAAAACTAGTTTTTTTTATCTGATAGGAAGGAACAACGTTAAAACTTAAATGAACAGAAATTATTCCGTATATGAAAGGGGCTGTCCCCTCCTCAGCGCCTCGCTCTTTACGCTAAAGTTTTTTATTGTTTAAAAAAATAGAGTTGTGAGAAATTCAAACCTTAGCGTAAAGAGCGAGGCGTTGAGAAGGCGACAGCCCCTTTCATATACGGAATAATTTCTGTTCGTTTTAAGTTTTAACGTTGTTCCTTACTTTCAGTTAAAAAAACTTGTTTTTTTATTTAATTTTTGAACGTTTTTGAATTAATACAGGTTTTGATTTTGGCTCACCTAACATGAATAATTAAAACTAAATTTACATATTAATTTTACTTTTTTGGCTAAATAGCTCTCTCGAAACTTGTTTAATTTTATTTACGAACGTTTTTATTAGTAATAAATATACATAACTTACGAATTAACTTACGTAACGAACTTCTATATTCGTATATTTTTAATAAGTATATTAGGGGGCTCGCCCCCTAGTTAATACCTTGCTCTTTAATCTAAAGTTCGAATTGGGTTCAAATTCTTTAAAAATGACCGCTTAATCACAAAGGCCGTTAATTAGAATAAATAGCTCTTATGAAAGTACTAAAAAATCTTAAGCTTAAAGAGCGAGATATTGAATAGGGGGTGAACCCAACCATATACGTAATATTATCTGTTCGTTTTAAGTTTTGACGTTGCTCCTTACTTTCAGTTGAAAAACTTGTTTTTTTTTATTTAATTTCTGATCTTTTTTTAAAATAATACCGGGAAATCTGACGCCCCCTTCATAGCAATGTCCCTTCCCCCATGAAAACTTCCTTCATGGAAAGATATTCCCAAATAACCCCCGAACCACCCCCCACTACCAGACCCCCCCCCCTGAAAAAGTATGTATACTTCCCAATATGTTAACATTGGGTAAAGTTCATAACTTTCAGTCCTCCCCCCGGGGACTTCGGGGGATTAAGTCATCCTAAAAGACGTATTTATTATATTTTCGACCATAATGAACAAAATGGCTATCTCAAAATTGTGATCAGGTGACTTTGAGAAAAAAATAAGCGTGGAAGGGGGCCTAGTTGCCCTCCATTTTTTTGGTCACTTAAAAAGGGCACTAAAACTTTTAATTCCCGTTCCAATGAGCCCCCCCCCCCCCCCACGATATTCCATGGACCACAGGGTCAATACGACCACCCCTGGAAAAAAAATAACAACAAAAAAACAAATAAACACGAATCAGTGATCTTTCTCCTGGCAAAAAATGCAAAATTCCCCATTTTTGTAGATAGGAGCTTGAAACCTCTACAGTAGGGTTCTCTGATACGCTGAATATGATGGTGTAATTTTCATTAAGGTTCTATAACTTTTAGGGGTCTTTCCCTCTTTTTTCAAAAATCAGCAAATTTTTCTCAGGCGCGTAACTTTTGATGGGTAAATATGGGTAAAACTAAAGGCGCGTAACTTTTGATGGGTATATATGGGTAAAACTAAACTTAATGAAACTTATATATTTGAAATCAGCATAAAAATTTGATTCTATTGATGTATCTATGGGTATCAAAATTTCGTTTTTTAGAGTTTCGGTTACTATTAAGCCGGGTCGCTCCTTACTTACAGTTCGTTACCACGAACAGTTTGATACTGATCAGAAAAAAAAAATGTTGTAATAGAAATTGAAAAAAGTTAATGTATAACGACCCATATAAAGGTATCTATTTTTTATGATGTAGGGACAATAATGAGGGAAAATTATTTCTGCATATTTGTATAGAATAGATTAACGACAAATCTTGATGGGTAGGACCAAACTTGATGAAACTTATATATTTGAAATCAGCATTAAAATTTGATTCTTTTGATGTATCTATTGGTATCAATATCCCGTTTTCTAGAGTTTTGGTTCCCGTTGAGCCGGGTCGCTCCTTACTTACATTTCGTTACCACGAACTGTTTGAAAATTTTAAAAAGTGGAAGCACATCAGAAGAAGTTTTCGATTTCCAAGGAAGATGATTTGGGCCTTAACTTTGAGACACCAAAGGGTAACTTTAAAAAAAAACAACAGGTGAACTGTATATAAGATAAGATAAGATTTATTGCAAAAAGCCTGTGGGCCATCGCAACACATAATACAATCTATAAACAAACACCCAGGAACAAAATACAACTTTAGATAGTAAAAATCAAAACAGGAAAAAAGAAAAAGAACAACAAAACGACAAAAAAGAAACACACCAAGGTTCGACTTTTAACCAACAAACACCATATAACAAAATTTAAATAATATAAATAGTATCAGGCTGTCCCTTGAAACATGATTCCCTATTTTTAGTCCCTAAATGAAGAAACTTACTCAACTGTTTAATAGCACATGCGTTCCTCTCAGCCATCCGCTCTATTAACCAGCATTCGCTCCCAAACACTCGTCCGAAACATTCATTCCGCAACTCAGACAGCTCTTCACACTCGGATACAAAATGAAATAAGCTATCATTCACCAATCCATACATTAGGCAAAAATACGGGACAACCGCCAGCGTAATCATTTCCAAAAGTTTCTGTCACTCACCTACATCAAAACTATACCCTCTTACCGACAAGAAATTTTTCAATTTCTCTCTATTCAACCCAAACTTAAAATAAACATCCCCCCAACAGTCTTTGGCTTGGGAATAAAAGCTCAAAGACATAGATTGGTCCTTATGAGCTTGCCACTCTTGGATTTCTTGGTCCTTTAGGGTTCGCTGGGCTTTCTTCCATACTGACACGGTTTCATCCATAGGGCCTTTTCCTTCATTGTACATCTTTGAAAGTTCATAAAGGTCCAATATTTTCTTGACCTGATTTGACCAAGAATCTTGTCTGCTATCCTTCAAGCCCTCAAAATAAGATGCCTTAAGAAGCCGAACTCTAGCTAGCCTAATAATATTCTCCCAGAATTTTACCATTCTAACCAATCTAAAACTCCTTAAAGAAAAAAGCCCCAAATCTTCTTTCAGTACCACTGAACTAAATAAATCCTTCAAGCCTAGAATTCTCTTAAAATATCTTATCTGAACTACTTCAAGTTTAGTTACTTCAACAAAACCCCAGACCTCAGAGCCCCAATGTAGACTAGAAGCTACCTTTGTCTGAAAAACTCTTTTCTGGATCCTCATGTCAGCTAACTGATTTAAATTACTCCTCAAAGGCATATTTATTTTTCTATTACCATTTAAATTACAATCTCCTACATGCCTAGACATCCCCTTTAAAGCACTAAACTTAACACCCAAATAAACAAATTCATCATTAACCTCTAAAACCTTTCCTCCAAAATTAAAAGAACCTCTGAATCAACATCTCCTTTACTCCTAAATACTAATACTACTGATTTCTTAGCGTTCAACTCTAACTCCTTCTTTTCTAAATAATTTTTTATTATATCTAATTATATCTAATAATTTAATATAAGGGTATTACATATAAATGTATGAAATAATATAATACAAGAAGTATTCAATTATAAGAATAAATGACAGGGAATTCTAGCATTTTGAAGGAAGAGGCTGCCCTAAGGTCCTTCTGCTGAGGTATATGACCACTTACAATGCAACAGTTAGAATGCTAGTAATAAACATCACAAATTTGTTAGCTACATTAATTTTGATTAATAGCTAGTAATAGCCATTAATTTGATTGAACAATTTTGGTTTGAACTGCCTCAACCTAAATGTTTTTTCGACTCGTTAAAACGTAACAAAATGAATATTAACAAATTTTCGATGTTTTTTTGTAATCCCATCTCCCGAACGAAATATACCCCCGCCCCCGACCATAATCCTGGATATGACCCTGACTGTCATAGAAAGTAGATAGGAGTTCCTGACAAAACCGGAAACAATGAAACTTTCCTAAATGGGTAAAAAAAGTGGAAAAAGAATTTTGTCCAATGCTTGGTGTTTTCAAACAATAACACCACACTTTAATTCTATTGGTTTATTATTGTGACGTATTGGCTTAAGTCAATCAGAATATTCCTTAAGGTATATGTTCCCTCTCAAAGAAGCGACAAGCCTGTAACTTACACCAAAAGGAAAAGACATTTATATCATTGGATCTATCAATCTCAGATCTATCCATTCACCAAGCCAGAAACAGTCAGACATTGATATACTAAAACTCTAGGGGCGCTGAAAAATCACGCACCAAAAGTTTCACAGAGGACATAAACCTTAAGAATATGTCAGAAAGGGAGTCCAAATAACACAAGATTTTTCCCGCTGTTGTATTTACCTGTACTTTCTAGGCCAAATTTTGAAACACTAAAGATTGGTTCTTCTACCAATCTTGGGGATATATAAGGTTCTTATAGCGGAGATGCTCGTATAAACTTCAGAGAGGGCTCATTTGATTGAAAATAGAAAATTCTAGTTCCTTAGAGTCATTGTATCCTTAAGATTAAGTGGTCTATTTCTCTAAAGTGAAAAAAAATAAAACACAAGATAACAGATAGAAAACAAGGGTTCAATTTAACTGAGCTTTGCTCAGTTAAATTAGTACATTGGACAACATTTTCTAATTAGTAGGTAATTGGATTAAGAAGTAGCACTGCTGATAAGTAATTTCTCAGGGCCAAGCTGTCTCTCCGTTTATAAGCAATATTAAAACCTCAGATATACCAGTAATGGTAATTCATAAATTGTTTCAAAATAGCTACATTATAATCTGCTCGCAATTAAATTGATTTATAATTATTAACTATTTCAACCCAGCTAGGCCTATATTTTAATTTTTTCCGATTTTAATTTATCTATAATTTATTGACCTAGTTTATGTGGAAGATATTTATATAAAAGTCATTTTATTTTGTTAGAATCTCATATCAGAGTAGAATTCATGTTCTTTGGGGTATATATTTTATTGTCCCAGTTTGATTAAAATTGTGTACCATGTCTTGTCATTTCAATGGGTTGTTTAAAATTTTGCAATACATCCATAACCGTTTCTTGAATGTAAATCTTTTGTTTTTAAGTTAGTATGTAACGTTTTTTAATATGTTTTTTTTTCTAATATCTTTTTATTAGAAAAAATGTAACGGGTTTTAATATGTAACATTTTTCAATATTTTTATTCTAATATGTTTCTACTAGAAAAAATGTAACGGGTTTAAATATATAACGATTTTTAATATGTTTTTTCTAATATGTTTTTACTAGAAAAAAATGTAGCGGGTTTTAATATGTAACGTTTTTTAATATTTTTTTTCTAATATGTTTCTATTAGAAAAAAATGTAACGGGTTTTAATATGTAACGGTTTTTAATATGTAAGCTATTTTTTCTAATAAGTTTTTGCTGTCTAGTTTAGTTTTCTTTTGTCTCCGTTGACAAAGTCTTCCAAAGGTGAAGCCTA
The DNA here is from genome assembly GCF_049724085.1 of Artemia sp. Qi Xiang Cuo. NCBI lineage: Eukaryota > Metazoa > Arthropoda > Branchiopoda > Anostraca > Artemiidae > Artemia > Artemia sp. Qi Xiang Cuo. The sequence continues at coordinate 13,967,646 of NC_142803.1, forward strand.
AACATTAGAGATTTTTTTATGGGCAAAGAACAAACAACTGGTTCAAATACAAGAATAAATTTTTACGAAAGTATAAACACTTGGAAATGGTCGTTCAAAAGACAATTGCCAACGTGTTCAGAAAGACTTTTATAAAGGGTGAGTCATAAACTAAACCAATCTTGGTGGTTGGATGCAAAGGCGGCTCTAAGAGAGGGATAGAGGGTGCAGAAATTTTAGGGGTGCAAAATTTCAAACAAAACGGTATAATGTTTAGTAAAATTTTGCAAGTTTTGAAAAATAATTTTTATTTCACTAAAGTAAGAGGCGCAGTTAATTAATGAAAATAATTTCTAGATCGTTAATTAATTTATAAATAAAAAAATGAATAAATTATAATAACTAATATAATTATTAATAATTAAAAAATTTAAATAATAAACTAAGAAATAATTAAAACAAATTATTAGTCAATTAATAAATTTAATCTTTTTAAGAAATGAAATTTTTTTAAATTTGGCTGGAAAACTTTGAGGGAAACAGAGGGGGGAGGCTAACCAATGTTTTGCTCCGGCCGCAAGGGAGGCCAGAACCTCCCCTGGTTGGATGGGAAAAACCTTTTTGCAAATCATTAAACAAAAGGACCGAAGGCAGATATACTTCATTTTCGTAAGTTCATGGAGACTTAGGGAGGAAGGGGGAGGGGGAGAATATATTTTCAATATCTAAGGAGGGAGGCAAATTTGTGTTTTTTTTTTTTTTTGCTATTTTTCAGTGAGAATGTCAAAAATGGCAATCCTCAATGAGAACACCCTGAAAAGTTTTTTTTCAATCTAGGGGGGTGGGGATCAAGAAGAAATAGGCCCCTAGGTCCTCCTCCAATTGACGCCACTGATCTCCTTTGATTCGTTCATGTGAGTACCTCATTTGGCCGATCTTACTCATCAATTTTACTTACAGTATAATCGAAAAACAATGAAATCCCAGGAGGAATACGAGATCGAAGCCACTCTATTTGTGCACACACATGACAATATTATTTATTGTCAGTCTTAGGGAGGGAAAAACCTGTTACACTACTATTTTTAAAGCTTCAACTTTTGCACTTTTTTATATATAATCAAACATTTAAAACCATTTTTTCATGATTTCAATCATGGGCCAATTTAGAACCTTTGCTTTTTTCTCTTCCCTCAATCTTATGGACTACCTAGGAAAACCCAGTCTTTGAAAATTATGAGGACACGCGCCATCTAAAGAGTTGTTCTTAACGAGATTTAGCTAACGCTCTGGCTAGCACCAATATTTAGCTAAAACCACCCGGACCCGTTAAAAAATTGAACTTGAGAGAATCACAGTTTACCTATAGAATTAGAAAGTCAGAAATATTTAAGTCTTTACTGACATTTGTTAAAGCAATTATGTGATTGGCTTGCGGAAATATGCCAAATGCTTGAACCAATGAAATCAAAGCAACCTTCTGCCACGGCACTACAAGAAACTAATCTCTGTTTTACTCTTTGCTAGTTATGTCCAGTTCATTTGCAAAACGTTCCGTATTTGTTTAGATTCTCGTACAGTTACCCTGGTGCGATTTCACGCAAAAACGGCGGTTTTGCGTGATCCGTCAAATTTCCTCCGTTTTTTGCCTCAGTAGAAATATTTCTACTGAGCTGCTGAAAATCGCATCTGTTATTTTAAATTGAAAGCATTTTAAAGCCATGAATTGCAAGTAACTAAGAAACTAAACATGTTATCGATAAGACTTATATTTTTCATTAGACATAGTTAGCCAAGGCTATTATAGGTTAGCCGTTTGAATATTTTCTAGGCTTCTAGAATTTGATTTAGCCTATTCTTATACATATGATTTTTAAATATATCATAGTATATTCGCGCTTCAACGGGTGTAGTGAACCGTTTTTGTGTGAACATTTTTGGTGATTTCCCGCATCCGCTATCCATGTGCCGTTTTTCGTAAAAAAAAAACGCACCAGTGGGAAACAAAGGTTATACTGAGTCTTTTGAGAAACGCCAAAAGAATACCAATCTACTGAAATTTAGTACTAACTTTAATTAGCTCTGGAATTGAGTTAAATCTCAATATGAATGGTATTCAAACCTCTTTTCCCCGTAGTACACACAGTGAGGGGATCAAACTGTTTCGTTCAGAATCGATAACTTACTGCCTAATGGCAATCCGTTATGCCAAATATCAAAATAATTTCTTGTGAAAAGTTTGTTTTCATAATTTTCTTCGTTTCGTTCACAGAAGTCGAGAATCCTCCCCCCTCTCCGAAAAAAAGATTCTATCTTTCTCTCATTTCTTGACTGTTTACACAAATTTTATCTTTTTGTTTGGTGGAAAATAGGGTACTTGTGTAGAAAGCGGTAACTGCGCGAAAAGTCAAATTTCGTTAATGCGAATGAAATAAAACAAAATAGGATGAAAATATAAGAGTTTATGAGCAAAATTGGGCTTATATTGTCACGTTAGGGAAGGGGAGGGGGTAAAGTATAGCATATATTAAATACGTAACCTAACCTAACCCAACCTACGTACCTTTTAGTCCCTCTAAACCCCAGAAAGCCTTAGTTTAAATGTAGTTCCCGGAGAGAGGAACCCTTTGCTTAAGCCTCACTATTCAGCGGAAATCTGTTTATCAATAGCATGTTTGACGTTTCGATGCTGTCTTTTACTTGCGCACTTACCGCTTTGTACACAAGTACCGAAAATAGTTCGTAAAAAAAAACTTTATCTCCTCAAACTTGAAAATTATCAAATTGAAACACCAAGAAATTATCAACTTAATTGTCAATCTTTCTACAGGAAAAGAAAGAGTATTCAAGAACTATGGATTTTAGGCAAAAATTCATAAAGACTAAAACCAAACATAGTTTCAGACACCAGTTCGCCACAAATGCCCGCTTCTATTCGCCGCCCTGCAATTTGGAAATCTAATAAACCGTCTAGACTCCCCGAATCTTTTCGTGGGCGTTTTCTTGCATCCATTTTATATATACAAAATACCAAATGTAACTTTGAATTCCAAGTATCGATGATGGGCTCTCTAGGTGGGCCCATGTTCTTGAAGACATGTTGCTTAAAAATTTTTACTGAGATTATTTTTTTTTAATTTAAACATATTTTTAAAATAACCTAATAATCAGCTAAGGGCCCTATATACCCTTTATTAGCCCTATATAGGGATTTTTGGGGGGCTCCCAAAAACAAGCCCCCAATCTTCATTTACGTTGTTAAAATTAAATTTACCCAGCATGTGTGCAAGAGTTTTCTTTAAGGAGGGGCATAGTTTTCGGGGCCTAAAGAGTCATAATATTATGACTCAAATAGTCATAGTTGGGAGTCATAATATTAAGTTTCAACCAATTTTAATGTCATAAAGAGGTAAATAATTAGCGTGTTGAAGAATTATTGGTGTTCAGGGGCGGATCTAGAGCAATAATCTAGGGGGGGGTGAAAAAAGGGTGCCAATGAGCGAAATCTTGGGGGGGGGGGCAATGTGACAAAGGTGCCAATAATTGACCAAATTGAAAAATTTATTCTAAAAAAGAGTGAAAAAACAACAAAAAACAGGGAATAAGGGTACCAGAAAAATCACCGCCTTCCTCGGACAGCTATGATTGGATACCAGATGACCGAAGAAGACTTATGACCGAGATCAAAGGACGGATGAGATATCATTAACACCGAAATGGGCAGACGTCGCTGCTGCGGCAGAGCTTCTGGACAAGTGAACATGCTTCGTTGACCTATGTGCCGTGAATATCTCTAGAGGATTTCAGATGAACAAGATAAATTGAGAAAACTAGCCTTGTTGCACGAGGGCTGCCCGTAGTATTCTTTTTCGCCAAGCTGATAGCTCTGCATTTCATTTGGTTTCTTTATATTTCACTCCTTCCGTTTTTTGGCTTTATATTTCATTCCTTCCGTTTTTTGGCAGCTCTGCATTTCATTGGGTTTCTTTATATTTCACTCATTCCGTTTTTTGGCTTTCCATTTTTTGGCTTTATATTTCGCTCCGTCCGTTTTTTGACAGCTCTGCATTTCATTTGGTTTCTTTATATTTCACTCCTTCCGTTTTTTGGCTTTCTGTTTTTTGGCTTTATATTTCACTCCTTCCGCTTTTTTGCAGCTCTGCATTTTATTTGGTTTCTTTATATTCAACTCCTTCCGTTTTTTGGCTTTCTGTTTTTTGGCTTTATATTTCACTCCTTCCGCTTTTTTGCAGCTCTGCATTTTATTTGGTTTCTTTATATTTAATTCCTTCCGATTTTTGGCTTCTTATAGTAGGTTATGAATAAATTATAACAATATCGTGTTGCATGCCCCAAAAAATAAAGCATAGTAATGATCTATAAATCATATTTGAATCCGTCACAGGGAGCGTGAATAATGCAAGATCCAAGGTGGTTCAATTAACATTATTGTATGCATTTACCAAGTTAATAGTTACCTTCAAGCTGGGAAATTTTAAATGACGGATTTTTAATCTTGTACTTGGCATCAAAATTTCTAATCTCTGATTGGTGGACTCAGTGTAAATTTATTCTTCATATATAGAACAGTCTTAAATGAACATACTGTTGGACGGTAAATCTTTCAGAAGCTGCTGTAAGATCCTGACAGATTATTAGTTGAAAAATGTTTTGTGGAAGCTTTTATAAAAGAGGACTATATATATATATATATATATATATATATATATATATATATATATATATATATATATATATATATATATATATATATATATATATATATATAGTGTACATATATAACTCGCAAATACACAAAGGTCTATACTAAATGTGAATCACTAATACTCAGTAATGTTAATTTTTGTGGGAATTTCAGAGAATCCAACTTTTGTTAGGGGAAAATAGAAGCTGTGACTTAGAGTGTAAAAATGTTAGCCAGACTGTGAGCAAAAAATGTGAGCAAGCAGTGAGAAATTAAATAAAAAGAATAAAATTGGGGGAATTATATTTAATGTGTTTTAAACATAATTATGGCAGAGTGAGAAACTAAATACAGCAATAGAAGACAAACCTAATGCTCATTATGAATATTTCAAATGCGCGTACGCAGGTAGGGGAGGGGCATTGTCTACCCCACAGGGAAAAATACGGTTTGTTCATCGTTTACTAGATTTTTTCTTTCCTGCTTTTAGCCAAGAGCTTCCAAGAGACAGGCCCCCTGAAAAAAAAATCCTTTATTCAAAAAAAAAAAAAAAATACCGAAAAAATTCGCGTCTATTTTAGGCTATAAAAGTCTAAAATTGCAAATCTCTGGGACGAGTTCAAGTAGTCCAAGAGTAAAGAAGATAAGGAATTATCATAAAGATCGGCCTAAAGAATTATCTGTAGGAAAATCCAAGATAACTTGATATTTTGGACCAAAAAAAAATTTACTTTTTGGGTTTCCAGCACTGGTAAGGGAAAGTAACTTTAATTGATATGGGGTTACCTGTGTACCCTGTAGCATTGAGCTTAACAAAAGATGAATTATAGCAGAAGAAAATAAATGACCCAGAAATTTTAACCTGACTTTTGATAGGCACGAACTTAATGTGTTTCACATTAAGGATCGTGTAAATTTGCCATTAACCTACAGTCTATTACGCGAAAAGCGACTCGTATTATCCTATTTAATATATATTTGACTGCTATACGCCTTTGCTATTTACGGGCTTATACCATGCGATTTATCTCGTATTAGTCCAGGACTTTTAGCTCAAAAAAGTGTCGAACCCGGACAAAATTGCAATATAAACGAAAATGGTACCAAAATGATCAGAAAAAAATTATGTACAACATACTCAAAGTCCCTATAAATCCGAGTGGGGCGAGTACCCGAAAAACAGGGGAAATGCGGGGGAAATTCGGAAAAATGCCGAACATGCCCAGAAAATCATCGTCTAAAGATGAAATTGTGAAAGCGGGTGAACATCTTCTCCTCAGCTTGTATAAAGCACGACCAAACGAAGATCTCACTAAGCTGCGACATCGAATTTTCTTGGAAAAAGTTTTTTCGTCAAATACTACGGCGTTTGTTAAGCCTGAAAGACTTCCGCCAACCGAAGCTGCAGCTTCATTCCACTCCCAGTGAGTGCGCCTCCAGGTATCCTGTTGGAAAGGGGAACCAGCTGACCTCGACCCGGCTGACTGGGGTTGGGTCCTCAGAGACCATAAATACTCACCTGTGATGACCGATTTGTTGCCCGCACCTCAAACTCTTTTGATTGTCGTGAGATGCAACTGTAAGACAGGCTGCTAGAACTCGCGATGCAGCTGCAAGAAAAATGGATTAGCGTGTACGTTCGCGTGCGGAGAATGTCAGGGTATCAACTGTTTGAACAGGGACAACGAGATTGTCGAAGACGAGGAGCTCGACTAGTGAAATCAATGCTGTGTTTTTCAAGTCAACTCTACTGCCTTAAAAAGTGCAGATTTTACCTATAGTTACTGAAGTTCTTTTTTTAGTTTTTTATTCAACGATATTGCCTTTGAAAGTACAAATTTTACCTATAATAGCTGAAGTTTTATACTGTGATCACTGTCAAGCGGTTGTTTTCTTTATGTTTAGTAATTCAATTGGTTGTAAGAAATGTTTGTGATTCAAGAAAGTAAAATTTTGATACTTAAGCGAGTTATTTTGTCCATAGGCCCACTTATAAGCCATTAGCAGCTGGCTCAGGAGTCAGGTGTCCCTTCCACCTGTCTGTTATTTCCTCCAGTTTTGTTTGTTTTTCATGGTTCTCGTTTTCTTTCCTTCATTTTAGGTGTCAATTTCGTGATCAGCAGATTGGAAAACCCCAGAAAACACATTTCAAACTGATTTCTACCCCTGACTTCAATTGTCCCTTTTCTTCCCCTCTTTCCCCCTTTTCCCCCGTTATGGTGGGGCTCATGTTCTTTATTTCATTTTAAATGTCAGTTTCGGGATCAGCAGATAGAAAGACCACAGAAAACATATTTCAAAGTGCTTTCTACCCCTACCCTGTATTTTTACATTTTTTCCCCTCTTCCCCCTGTTCCCCCCGTTTTCCGTAGTACTTTTATTGTATACTGAATTTTATATGACAGTTTCGTGATCAGCGTATGGGAAAGCCCCAGAAAACTCACTTTGAACTATTTTTTGGGCATGTTCGGCATTTTTCCCAGTTTCCCCCGCATTTCCCCATTTTTCCCTGTTTTTCGGGTACTGGCCAAACTCAGATTTATGGGCAATTTTAGTATGTTGTACAAAATTTTTTTCTGATTGTTTTGGTATCATTTTTGTTTATATTGCAATTTTTTCCGGGTCAAACCCTAAAAGTCCTCGACCATATTCCAGGACAAATAATTTAAAAAAGTAGACTTCGATTCAGGGACACTAACAGAAGTAGTCTAGAGGAGGGGGAATTTACCAGCAGAAAGCTTTCTGGGACGAAGCTCAAGAAACAAAAATTGCCGGAAAAGCTTCACATTTTGGCAAATATTATAAAGTTTGCCTTATTTGAATTTCTTGATTTAATATGGGGGGACACGTGGAAGGATAAATATGTTTTGTAAGTTTGTTTGTCACATCCCTGTTTGAGCACATTGCAAAAGGAGAAGGGTTATGGGGTGTGAGAGGCAGGCACATATGAATAATTTTCTTTCATGGATGGAGAAATTGCTTACCTTGCTGAAAATAAAAAATAGGTGAATCACATAATAAGAAAAAACGGTAATTACGTGTTCTCCAAACCACACTCAAGAAGTGAAGTTAGGTTTATCATAATGAAATATACCAAAATCTGATGAAGATATAATACTTATGTAAGAAAATTATGGAAGCTACAACATAGAACTAAGGAAAACAGGCCACCCAGATCGCATTATATTAAATACCTAACCTAATCAACTCTAAATATTAAATATTCAATTAAAATATGCCAGCATAGTAGTTTTTTATCATTCAGGCTAATCTAATTATTTCCGAATGTGGACAGAGAAACGGGTTTTATTCAGATCAAAAAATTGAATGTGGTTAGTATAATACATAAGTATCACAAAATCTGTGGGTCAATTTTAAAACGACCCATGTCTTGGAAGGGAGGGGTGTACAGATCGAATGACCCCTGCTAACGTGTCTTAAGAAATTTTTCCATCGTCGAACCTGATCTTGTCCCGTGAGGCTGGATAATTTATTATAAAAAGTATATTTTCAAAAATTTATTTTGAAATTAGCCACTCACAAAGTAAGAAAATAAGCGATAATAAGGTGTATTAAATGGAAAATATAAGATATTATAGGAGAAATCTTAAAAATATTGAAATTATTTGAAGAGGACATGGGTCCAAAGGGTTTTCTCTTGCGCTATTGCGCACGCACCTTATTTGGAGCTTTGCATATATTTTTTAGTCTTGTGTACTATTTCGTCCTAGAGGAAGACAGTTAGTATAGCAATTTTTTGATAAATATTAATTAATGTGTTAAACTAGATATTTACTCTATAATGCCAAGTCTCCTTCATAGAAAAACAAAAGATGTTATTTAGGTTATCCTTAAGTTATCTCAAAAATATGCCCCCCCCTCTATGAACTAAATTTCTGCGCATGCCCTTGTTTTGAAACATTCTTTTCCTTTTAGTTTATTTTTTGTAGTTAATATCCCTACCATAGATACATCTTGCTTTGTCAAACAGTTCGTGGTAACGAACTGTAAGTAAGGAGCGACCCGGCTCAATGGTAACCGAAACTCTTGAACACGGGATTTTGATACCAATAGATACATCAAAAGAATCCGATTTTAATTTTGATTTCAAATATATAAGTTTCATCAAGTTTAGTCCTACCCATGAAAAGTTACGCGCCTGAGAAAATTTGGCTGATTTTCGAAAAAAGGGGGAAAGACCCCCCTAAAAATTACAGAACCTTAATGAAAATCACATTATCGTATTCAGCGTATCAGAGAACCTTGCTGCAGAGGTTTCAAGCTCCTATCTACAAAAATGTGGAATTTTGCATTTTTTTGCCAGAAGAAAGATCACGGATGCGTGTTTATTATTTTTTTTTCCCAGGGGTGATCATATCGACCCAGTGGTCCTAGAATATCGTGGGAGGGCTCATTGGAACGGAAATTAAAAGTTATAGTGCCCTTTCTAAGTAACAAAATAAAATGGAGGGCAACTAGGCCCCCTCCCACGCTCATTATTTTCCCAAAGTCACCAGATCAAAATTTTGAGATAGCCATTTTGTTCAGCATGGTCGAAAATATGATAACTATGTCTTTTAGGATGACATAATCCCCCGAGGTCCCCGGAAGGAGGGCTTAAAGTTATGAACTTTACCCAATGTTAACATAAAGGCTAGTATTGGTTATTGGGAAGTATACAAACGTTTTCAGGGGGGATTTTTTCTGGTAGGGGGGGTCGGGTGTTACGTGGGAGGATCTTTCCACCAAGGAAGTTTTCATGGGGGAAGGGACATTGCTATGAAGGGGGCCGGATTTACCAGCATTATTTAAAAAAAAAGATCAGAAATTAAATATATAAAAAACAAGTTTTCAACTGAAAGTAAGGAGCAACATCAAAACTTAAAACGGACAGAACATATTAAGTATATGATTGGGTTCACCCCCTAGTCAATACCTCGCTCTTTAAGCCAAAGATTTTTTAGTACTTTCTTAAGAGCAATTTATTCTAATTAACGGCCTTTGTGATTAAGGGTCATTTTTAAGGAATTGGAAAAAAATTCGAAATTTAGCTTAAAGAGCAAGGTATTGACTAGGGGGCAAACCCCCTAATATACGTATTAAAAATATATGAATATAGATGTTCGTTACGTAAGTTAATTCGTAAGTTACGTGTATTTATTACTAATAAAAACGTTCGTAAATAAAATTAAACAAGTTTCGAGAAAACCATTTAACCAAATAAAAGCAAAATTAATATGCAAATTTTGTTTTAATTATTCATGTACGGTGAGCCAAAATCAAAACCTGCATTAATTCAAAAACGTTTAAAACTTAGATAAAAAAAACAAGTTTTTTTAACTGAAAGTAAGGAAGGACGTTAAAACTTAAAACGAACAGAAATTATTTCGTATATGAAAGGGGCTGTCCCCTTCTCAACGCCTAACTCTTTATGCTAAAGTTTGACTTTCTCACAACTCTATTTTTTTAAATAATAATTTTGAGAAGAGGAAGCTCGCCGACGTTCTTCGTAGCCTTTTTCATGAAGACGAAGTTTGAGTGTATGCGTGTTATTTTCGATCGGAAGATCTTTGTTTTTAATGCATTGAGATTGACCACTTATGGCTCAAACCAATTTTTAATATCCAAAAGATCCGTCTGCAAGGGCAGGGAAGCTTGGTTCCGGTCTTTGTGTTTTCAAATGGTAAAGTTGGCCGTGGTGTCGTCGGCAAAGGGATACAGAAGGCATGCAAGATTGTCCCCCATGTCATTTATGTAATCAAAAGCGTAGGTCCCTACCATAGCGTAGATACTACCATAGGGTAGTATCTACCAAAAGCGTAGATACTACCATAGGGTGCGCTCGCCTTTTGTTGAATGTTTGCAGGAAGTGAACCCCTCAAGAACAACCCACATAGGACGATCAGAAAGAATGCTCACAATCATTTTGTACCAACGTCCGTGGACACTATATGCCTACAGATTCTTTAGTAGGCCACGATGCCATAGGCTGTCGAAAGGTTTAGCGATGCCGAATGACAGTAACCTAATGCCGTATTTTTTGCTAGAAGTTCGATCCACTCCTAGTGATTGGACACTCAGCAGTCGAGAATTAAACATTTCCAGCGGAATCCATAACCTGTATTTAAATATTTTCAATTCCCTGCGTTATGTGTGTTATTTTCGTTATTTTTTTTTACAAAATTTGGCTCTTTTGACTGAATTTTCTGAAAAAAAGGAATTTGTGTGGCCGAAGCTGTTTCCTCAATACATTATTCTCAATTCAAAAATGTACCCAGATTCACTCTAGCAATTATTATTATTTGGATCAATATTTTTGTACTTGATTTTTCTGAAATGAAAAAATTCTGTATGAAAAAATCTAAAAATGTGCATGGATTGTGATTGCTTAAAAAACGGTTGCTCAGGTTTTATTTGGCGCAAAACTGGCAATTAAAACATCTCTTACAAAATCAAGGTTTGTTTGTATTTGGATTTCAAAGCTTAAACAACTATAAGATGTAAAACCAGAAGCGGTGAAAAAATACTCATTAAACTCTTGGATCAGATTATAAAATTGGTCAATAGAATTTAATAGTTTCACACTTAACAGTATTCTACAATGCTGATTCGAATCAGCCGTATTAAAATTGATTAAGTAATTAAAAACTAATTAAAACTAAAATTAATTCAAAACTAAATAGTGTTGTTTTTTTATATATATTAACCGAACATTTCATTTTAACAAAATTAGTGTTTCATTTTGATTGAGTAGCCTACTAAATTAGAAAATTATTATTCAATTTTCAAGTTAAGTTCTTAGAAAATTAAATGGTAAAATAAATTATCACAGTAATAAACTTGGAATTAAGAAAAACAATCCAAAACCATTCGAGTAACTAGGCAATAAGCAGCGTAATAAAATATATATGAAAAATATAAAAACATACAAAATTTTTCATTATATAAATTCTATTATATATAATTTTTTTTTAATTTTTATATTTATCAACTACATTTATCATACATAAAATTTATCTATAAATTTTGTTTCAAAAGTCATATATATTTATTGTAGGCTGTATTTATGGAACAAATTGTATAAAGTAATAACATAAACTTAGCAAGGAAAGAACTTCAAGGCAACCTGAAAGATTAAAATAAGCCATTCTTTGGTTTACCAATTCAAAAGGCCTTATGTGCCAGATTTGGAAAACACTGAAAAAACTATAGACGCGTTTACTACATACTGAGTAGTAGGCTATGCACATGGCCGCATTTTAGGTACAAAAATCGCTTTAAAAAACGAAAAAACACTAGATTTAATTACAGGCTATTAGTCTAGGCAAGATCGGGTCCATTTCAAAATATGCATAGAGGGTTAGACACCCACTATTCACCATATGTGGGGGAGTGTGCCTGCGTGTCGATTTGAAAATAGGAGCAGAAAAGGGCGTGATTCTCATCTCGCTCAACATCCATGCATCATTACCACAAATATACGCCTCTCTAGACAATGGCCAAAAATCCTTTTAAAAAGCGGCATTTAACATTATCGTTTAAGGAAAAACATACGAGATCTTACTTTCCACCGCAATCTGTAGAAGCAGATTTTTAAATATTTAAGCATATTTGAATAGAGTTTTTGATTATATTTTGAACACCACTAACTTTAAGTAGTTTCTGTTTAGTTTTGTACTGTTTTACGGTTTTGGGCGGGTCCTCCAGTTTTTGTATTTATCTTAATGCAAATCAAAATTGATAGTTTAAGTCCATTGAATATGTTTGCTCATTTACCTTTTAGAATGTTGCGTACTGTAAGATCTAATCTTTAAGAGATAATAGATGCGAACCAGGTAAAAAGGGGCAATATTTTCAAAAATTCAATACATAATGTTAAATATTGTGGATCAAAGTTTTGAAATACTTATTGCTAATGGAAATTTGAAAATAACACATGAAATTCAATTTTTCAAAACAACATTTTGTATTATTTCACTGGCGCTATTTTTTTTTTTTTTTACTAATTGCCTTAAGTGATTAATCTGATGAAGAAACGCCGTTAAACGTTTTTTTGAAACTAGCATTAAAGTACCTAGATCATATTTAATTTTTCAGACATGCAATACAGGGTAAGATTTTCTTTTTTAAGTTCAGTTATTGCCGAAAGGGAGTAAGTCTTCAAACAGTTTTGAAGACTATATTTTAACTCGCTGTTTAAAGACGATACTAATAATAATAATAATAATAATTTATTACAAACCCGCTATAAAAAAGAAGCATGAAGAAGCGGAGCAAAACAAAAGAAAAGAGAAAATAAAAACGAACACAAATCAACCGAACATAATAATCTACTAAATACAAACAAATCACACTTCAACTATCAAGCAAGAAAGTCGCTGGGAAATCAAATAATAGTGCACTGTGTTTCACGAGAGCTTGTTTTTCAAAATTCGGCATGAACTCAACAGGATCAGGTATATGATACTTTTCTAGCAGACCAGTGTTACGGAGGTAAAGTGGCAGACCAAGCAGAAACTTTAAATATTTGCAAAAGCCTGAACGGATTCGCAACATATCCGAATTCGATAGCCAATGCCAAACGGGTGAGATGTAGTGAGCAAAGGGAAGAGCGACGGCACGATACAACCTAGCAAGGATATGCTTATTAAATTTAAACTTCAGGGCTGCAAGTTTAGCATACCCAGACCGAAAACCCGACAGAACCTGGTCAACAAAAAGAGCACGCGAGCTTCTGAGGTCGCTTCCATATGTGATACCTAGGTACTTCAACTTGCGGCTTGGAAGTACTACTTGCCCTGCAACGGTAACACGGGTAGCCTCGCGACGGGCAACTTCAGACGGCGCACGCGGGGGTTCAAATACAAGAAATTCTGTTTTAGCAGGGTTAATAACCAGACCAATATTAGTATAACCTCGACTTAGGAGATCGATATTAGCTTGAAGGTTACAAAGCGATGTGCTCACCAGTAATATGTCGTCTGCGTAGCACAGTAGGCTCACATCCATACATTCAGTGTTAAAACCACCGTTAATCTTTTTTGTTACCGACGAGGTTAGTGAATTGAAAAGTACAGGGCTTAAAACCGACCCTTGACGCAGTCCCCGGTGAAGCTTAATCGGTTTCGACAGGAGTTCACTACTCAACTTAACACGGATAAGGCTACTCGAATACCAGTGCCATAGGACGGCCGCTACATGCGGGTTCACACCTTGGTGCAGCAGGTTCAAAATTAACTTTGAATGAATTACCGAATCGAACGCCGCGGACACATCTACTGCACAAATTAAAAGAGTCCGTGATTGATTCTGAGCTTTCGATACTATATGTGTAAGAAGGCGATGTGCAAATGCACAACCGAGGTGGCGACGGAACCCGAATTGTCGATTGTCAATTTTACACTTTCGTAACAGCTCAGGTAACAGAAGTCTCTCTAACACTTTGCTTAATGTACTAGAAACTGTTATAGGCCTATAGCTAGAGCAGAGGTTACGATTTTTTCCCTTCTTCAAGACGTTAGACACAATACCTAGGGCAAACGAACTAGGGACTGCACCAGAATCAAGGCACATTTGATATAGCAGCGTCAAGTGCTCAATGAGCAGAGGTGAGCCACAGCGGAGGTGTTCAGTCACAATTCCGTCGTGCCCGGGAGCCTTGCCCTTTCTCAGCTGCTTAATAACCTGGAGCACTTCGCCTATTGAGACGGTAAAATAGTTCCGTTGGCTCAAGAGGGACGCAAAAGCTCGTGAGAGCTCACTATCACTTTCGGTTGTTAGTTGGGCATGTTTAATCCCAAAAACTTCACTATAATGTTTTACCCACTGCTCCTCAGGTATGTTACTAGCAGGGTTTGTCACTGGTTTAGACTGTCTAAAAGACTTCCACATAGATACAGGATTATTTGCTGCTTCTTGGGAAGCAAGTTCGGCTTCGGCAGCTTTAAGATCACTTACAGACTTATTATAAGTTTTTTTCGTGTTGCGGAACTGCTCAAACACTACACCTGACCTCGGCCTCGCGCAATCGCGCCATAATCTCAGCCAAAACTTAGCACGAGCTTTGGCTTGCCTTACTTTCGGAGAGCGACTCCAGCCAGGCTTGCTGATTCCAGGTTTAAAACGGCGAGTGGGTACAGAAGCCTGCTCAGCCGTTTTCATTGCATGTATAATCTCAGTACAATAAATGTCTAGTGCTACCAAATCACTCGAGCCATGCATCAAGAGCTGAAAGGGAACTTTTATCTTTCCGAGAATCTCATCACATGTCTGTTTATACTGGTCGGCGTTTATTTTATTCCACTCAGTCTTGGTAGCATAAATTTGGGGCTTATTCGGCCTACACGGGAAGAAGTTAGCCTTAAAGCACAAGCCAAGGTGATCACTTACTGTGTGCTCAGAGTCCACGGTGACTGGAGCACCTAGAGAGAAGTTACATAGCACATGGTTAATGTTTGTCGTTGAACCGGAATTATGGATGTACGTATATGTGTCAGTCTTTTCACAGAGATCATACCCAGCTGGGATTACTGAGAAGAAGATTTCGGAGAGCTTATTTGATGGGTTCGTTAAGTCGCACTGAAAGTCACCGCAGACTAGCACTCTTCGATTGCCCAGCCTAATAAGTAAGCGCGAGAGGCGGCCACAAGCTTCCGAGAACCGTTTTTCGGAAGAGAGGGTGTTTAGGTTTGTTGGTAGATAAACCGTGATCAGAACAAAACCCCCGGGGCCAGGAAAATCTACAGCGAGGAAGAACTCACACGATTCCAGCTTTTGACATTCAAGCGAACTGTCCGTTATGATAGCAGTGCCCCCACTAGGTCGACCACGGACTGAGGACCTTTTTGCTTCATGCATGAGCACAGTTTTTTGATTCAACTGTTCGAAAAGACCAAAATTTTCGGAGGTGAGTAAATGTTCTTGTAAGCACACAACATTAAATTGACGGCATAGTTCTTTAACGTAGTCTAGTTTGACTGAATTGTGCCCATAGATATTTCGGCAGATGATGGAGAGAGAAGTCATTTCGTTGTAGTGGGCTTTTTCATAGCATTTCTAACTAGTGGGCATCTCATGCTGTATGAGGGGTGGGTGTTGTGGCCTTCTGGGCATAGAGCACATTTAACTGTGGTGGACGTGCATGGGGACGTCCGTGATGCGACGTGGGCACCGGCGCACTTAGAGCACTTCGGAGCGTTGCTGCAGGCACTAGAAAGGTGCTCGAAAGATTGACAGTTAAAACATCTCTTGGGGAGCTCTTTATAGGCCTCAACCCGGAAGTGGGTGTAGTCTACAGATATTCCGCGTTTAATTGTCTGATCTCGCGCGAACGAGTCTTTAAATACAAGTTTCACTGTGCCAGAGGTGCCGAACCGGTGGACTTCCGTAACTTCGGAGTTCGCAGCAATAATTTCTTCCTCTGTGGTTGCCGGAGGAACGAATCTTGCCACCGCTAAAAACTTTGGTTTCCGGTAAGAAACCTTGACATCACGGACATTTTCTTTCAACATGTCTGCGAGGATTTGAGCTGAATCCGCCGTATCGAGAAAGGCTACTAACCCACCTTTTCGTTGAGTGATCTGGCGAATATGTCCTTTTCCACCGTTCTTTTCGATAAATTCCTTCTGTTTGGCACATGATTCAAGGCTTTCCGCCGGCACATTCGCTATCACTACAGGATTCTCAAGTCTTTCTGGTTTCGGTAGCGGGGGCCAGACAGTAGGGCCTGACGGAAGGTAGATCTTACACTGATCGATTAGTCCCTCTATTTTCTCTGTGCACTCGTTAACTCTAATTGAAAGAGAAGTCAGCACATCTTGCGGTATTCTAGGCACTTCGCCAATTTTCCAGATAGTAAATCTATAGGTGAAATTGGCTGAGTTTTCTGCATTCTTGATAGCATCGTATAAATCACCCATGAAAACATCACTCTGCAAACCAGCTCGGCGGTCCTTCATTACATATTCATCTCCAAGTTGCCGCAAAATAACGTTCAGTTTGCAATGCGCAGCGTACAGAATGTCTTTTCCGTAAAATTTACTTCCCGTAGCAACCACCGCATCACGGGAAATATCGGCATATCGCAAACTTGTCTGAGCGAAATTCAGGACAGGCGCGTATATATATTCGTAAATAGTCTCTTGTGTCATACAAACGAACTTCACTGCTCGAGAGCTGAAAGTAGTCCAGAGTCTTGAACGTTTTATTTTCTTTCGCACACAATACACCTTCACGCGTCGAGCGCTGAATGAACGCCTACTGAAATCACCCAGGAACAAGGGAAGCGTAAGTACCCCCTCACCTTTTCCCCGCAATTTTCGGGTAACTGAATACCAGCGGGTACAGTACGGCGCTTGCGGGGGGTTCCTTCCCCTCTTCTGCTTGCTCCCAGTAGAAATCAGCACCTTAATGATATGGGAGAAATTGTCTTTATAGATGGCGCCCCAATCAACTTAAGAAAAAAGATGGCGCTGGTGAGGATGTTCGAAAAGAAAGACCTATTCTAGGGATTGGAGAATCACTCAATTTAACTTAACTGTAAAATTGTCTATTAAAGGGTACAAATCAATATGAAAACAACCTCAAAGTAGTGCTATAACTTTATCCCATTAACAGCAACCAAGCAAACTCAGGCACATACACTCTGGAAATAATACAGATGGCGCGAATAATAATCTTTCACAGGCAGCGCAATAGCACTGCCTAAGTAAAGAGCGGTGTTGGCATAGTATATTGTTTATTTTTATTTTTATTTTTTTACAAAGGTAGTTCGTATAAACAAAAGCTGTTGTAAAAACTTCGGAAGGAGCTCATTCAATTGGAAACTGAAGGTTTTAGTGTCCTTTTTTAGAGTCAAAAATAATTAGAGGGGGGATTCATCAGCCCCCCTCCCACACCCATCAGTTTCCCAAACACATCCAGTTAAAATTTTAATATAGCCATTTTATTCAAAATAGTCGAAAGGTATAGTAACTATATCTCTTGGAATGTCAACCACCCCCTCCCCACTGCACTCGGAACAAGGGCTGTAAGTTATGCAATTCTCCCATTGTTTATTGCATTTGTTAGGTACTGTTTTACTTAATGGTACACACCGCTATAGACGCTATAGCAATTTGGCATGGAGACCCGTGGTTTCTTATTGAATTTACAATATTTAAACTGTTGTTTTTTGGGGTTTAGGGGGAGGGAAGGTACTTAGGTTATTTTACGTTACGTATTTAATATATGCTATGCTTTACCCCCCCCCCTATTATGCAAATATTTAGCCAAAATTTGCTTCATAAATCATCATAACCGGGTATCTATCTCTCCCGTTTGACTAGTTTCCTTGATAGAATCTATAGCGGTGTGTACCATTAAGTAAAACAGTACCATTTGTTATTGAAGAAGTTGGGTATATTTGATCTTTAGTCTCTAAAAAACGAAGGGTATTCAGGTGAATCTTTCAGAGAATATTGAGGGAGGTGTTGAAATAAATCAAAACACGTTAAGTTCATACGGGTTGTCAAAAGGGCATAACTAAGGAATGACTGAGTATATTAATTTGGATCTTCAGGGAAATGATATGAGGGATAATCAATTGACCAAAAAGGCAATATTTGTACACTACTACTACTACTACAGCTACTACCACTGCTACAACTGCTACCACTGTACTACTACCACAACTACAACTACTGCTTCTGAAGCGAGTACTACCAAGGCTGAGGGTGTTGAAGTGACAATTTGAGGAAATGTTGAGGGGAAAGTTGAACTAGATCAAAGCACATAATGTACATACAGGTTGTCAAAAGGGCGTTTTTTGCGATATCTATGGAACGGCTTACCGTATAGAGCTGAAATTCCAGGGCGTCATAAGGAGATGTTCAACTGGCCAAAAGGCAACTTGTATTAACGCTGCTTGTACTACTGTTAATACTACTGATCATACAACAGTACTACTTCTATTATTACTCCTACTACTATAACTTCTATGATGATACTAGTACTATTAAGACTAAGCGTATGAAAGTGATAATTTGAGAGAATATAGAGGGAAAGTTTGAGCTAAATCGAAACACACTATGTGCATACAGACTTTCAAAAGGGCATATCTCACGAGTGGATTAGGGTATTAATTTGTAACTTTCAGGGAATGCTTAAAAGGATGATCAATTGACCGAAATATAATATTTCTACGTTGCTACTAATACTACTACTACTACTACTACTACTACTACTCCTATTACTACCACAGCTACTACTACTACAACCTATACTACTACTACAACCTATACTACTACTACTAACTATAATAATACTACTACTATTACTACTGCTACTAATACTACTACTACCACTACAACCACTAAAACTACTGCTTTTGTAGCGGGTACTACAAAGGCTGAGGATATTGAAGTGAAAATTTAAGGAAATATTGAGGGGAAAATTGAACTAAATCAGAATATAGTAGGCGTATGTGCATAAAGATTACTAAAAGGGCTGAGTCAGTAATATCTTTGGAATGGCTTACCGTATCAAGCTGAAAATTACAGGACATCATGAGAGGGATGTTCAACTGGCCTAAAGGCAACTTGTGCATACTGCTACTGCTATTAATACTGCTGCTACTACTTCTACTACTACTACTACTAATACAACACTTCTACTCCTACTACTGCTCCTACTACTATTACTACTACTATGCTACTTGTACTATTAAGGCTAAGGTATGCAGGTGAAAATTCGAGAGAATATAGAGGGGAAATTTGAACTAAATCAAAACATGCTATGTGGATGCAGTCTGTTAAAAGGGCGTGCCTCAGGAATAGATTAGGATGTTAAGTTGGAACTTTCTGGGAAAGCTTAAACGGGAAGAGCACTTGACCAAAAGGCAATATGTGCATGTTACTACTAATACTTCTACCACTGCTACTACGCCTACTGCAACTGTTCCAACTATTACTTTTATTGCAGCTACTACTAACGCTAGGAGTATTAAGATAAATATTTCAGAAAGTGTTAAGGGGGAAGCTCAGCTAAGTTAAAAACACATTAAGTATTTAAAGGTCATCAAACGGGCATACGGGCAATATCATAGCAATTTCTAATTAAATTAAGTTGAAGCTTTCAGGCCTTGATGAGGGGGTTGCTCAACTCACCAAAAGGTAACATTTTAATACTACTGCTGCTACTTGCGCTAGTGTTGTTACTGTTAATACCATTACTAGTCGTACAACTAGTACTACTAGTAAGAGGCGGATCCAGGATTTTTTTTAGGGTGCAAAATAGGTTAATCCGATAAACTTGTGTTAGGAGCAAGTTTAATTAATGCAAACTTGAGTTAATTAAGTAAATTACACTACTTTGGACTACACTAGGGGAGTAGAAAGGCCTCAGGAGGTCCGATCCCTCACCCCTGCTGCCATCTACAATTTAGTCTAACTCTGTCAGTACACCAAATAAGGGCATAGAGTCCCTGGGGAGAACACGTGGTTAATGGGGTCAATGACCTAAAATCAAAGTGTGTCAACAACAACAACATCGACCTTGACATTCGCTGAGAGCGTGCACTTACAACAACAACAACATCGACCTTGGAACACCTGTGCTGTCGACCTCAATTGAATCAACTATTGTTAATCAATAATTCCCCTTAGAAACAACAAATTAATTCCCATTTCTTGACAGATCAATCAACCAATGACATCATCTGTCAGACTTTAAAAATTTTCGCATAGAAACGATTCTCCAGGAATAGATCCAAGTCATTAATTTCATTGCCTCGGAAACAACTCTTTTAGTCGAACTCCAAAGGATATTAATAGCCAAAGGCCATGGAAACAATTCTCCAAGAAACATCTTAGCGATGAATTGTTTTAGCGCGGGAATCAGGTTTCTTATTAATTTGAAATGCATTAGCGCAGAGATGCCAAAAACAAAAGGAACACGCTGAATTACGTTTAGGGATTATTTGGGCGAAACTGTTTTAGACAGGTTATGGAACTATTTCGGCGAAACAGTTAGAGACATTTTAAAAGATGATTTTTGAAGAGATTTTAGAAGAGAATTTAATTGTGAAACTCTATGGTCGTTATAATACACAAGTTTTATTTGAACAGTGTTGTGAGGTCCTCTAACCCAACCCCAAAGGGTTCCAATCCTCCTACCCCAACCCCGAAGGAAGCCCCCGGTCCTCCAAGGCCCCCCAAGCGCCCCCCGGGCCCCCGGCGCCCCCCAAGACCCACCCAGACCCCCCAAGGCCACCCCCGGGCCCCCCAAAGGCCCATCGAGCTCCCAAAATACCAACGGGGTCCCAAAGGCCCTCCACCGGCCCCCAAATGTCCCCCAGGCCCCCAACTGCCCCCACGGACCCCCAAAGGCCCTCCCTATGCCCCAAAGGCCCTCCCTGTGCCCCAAAGGCCCTCCCCCGGCCCCCAAAGGTCCCCCGGACCAGAGAAGCGCCGCCGGGATGCGCCGTGGGCCAGGAAAGCCTCGCAGGATGTGCCGCAGGGATGCGCCGCGGGTCAGGAAAGCGCCGCAGGGGATGTGCCGTAGGGAGGCACCGCAGGAAAGCGCCGCAGGATCCGCCGCAGGGATGCGCCGCAGGGATGCGCCGCAAAAAAAAGTAAACTAAAAAGTAAAAATTTCGAAATGTTATCCCCCAAACGCCCTCCTCAGACCCCCAAAGGCCCTCCCCCGGTCCCCAAAGGTCCCCCGGACTCCCAAAAGACCACTCAATCCACAAGGGCCCCTGGATCCCCAAACGCCCTCCCTGGGCCCCAAAGGTCCTCCCCCGGTCCCCATACATGCACACAAAAACTTACACACACACAAAAACTTACACACACACACAAAAACATACACACACACACGAAAACTTACACACACACTCAAAAACTTACACACACACGCCAAAACTTACACACACACACACAAAAACTTACATACACACACACACACACACAAAAACTTACACATGCACACTAAAACTTACATGCATACAAAAACTTACATGCACACAAAAACTTACACACACACACACACAAAACTTACACACACACACACACACGAAAACACAAACACACACCCGAAAACTAACACACACACAAAAAATTACACACACACACACACACACAAAAACTTACACAAGAACACAAAAAAAACTCACACACACAAACCCACAAAAACAAACACACACACACACACACACACACAAAACTTACACACACACAAACTAAAAATAACACACACACGCAAAAACATAGAAACACGCAAACAAACACACACACACAAACACAAAAAATCAAAAAAAAAAACTTAAACAAACACAAACAAAAAAAAAACACAAAAAAAAAAAAACAAACACACAAACACACAAAAAAAAACACACACACACACACACAAAAAACTTACATACACACAAAAAAACTTAGACACACAATAAATTACACACACACACAAAAACTTAGACCAACACGCAAAAACTTACATGCACACAAAAACTTACATGCACACAAAAACTTACAAACACACAAAAACTAAAACACACGCACAAAAACTAACACACACACACACAAGAAAACTTACACTCACACGCCAAAGCTTAGACACCCACACACGCCAAAACTTACACCAACACTCAAAAACTAACACACACAATCCAAAACTTACACACACACACACAAAAACTTACACACACACACACACAAAAACTTACACATGCACACGAAAACTTACATGCACACAAAAACTTACATGCACACAAAAACTTACACACACACACACACACAAACTTACACACACACACAAACGAAAACTCACACACACACTCCAAAACTTACACACACACAAAAACTTACACACACACACACACATACACACACACAAAAACTTACACATGAACACAAAAAAAACTCACACACACACGCACAAAAACTTGCACACACACACACACGCCAAAAATTACACACACAAAAACTTACACACACACACACACACACAAAAACTAACACATGCACACGAAAACTTACATGCACACAAAAACTTACATGCACACAAAAACTTACATGCACAAAAAAACTTACACACACACACACACTAAAACTCACACACACACTCGAAAACTCACACACACACCCAAAAAATAACACACACACACACACAAACACAAAAACTGACACATTAACAAAAAAAAAAATCACACACACACCCACAAAAACTTACACACACACACACTCACAAAACTTACACACACACACACGAAAACTTGCGAAAACACACAAAAGTTAGAAAAAATGCAAAATATTACTTTTTTACCTCTGCATTACGGCTAAAAATGAAGAATTCATACAGATCTTCAACTAGCTAAAGGGTAAATGTTTTTAATATGAACTATTCTATTGCATAAACACACAAAAGTATAAGAAAATGCAGAAGGTTCCCTTATTACATCTGCAATACGTCTCCAAATTAAGAATTCATGCAAAATTTCATGTAGATACTTGTCTGTGTTTTATATCTTAACCTTTATGTTGAGAAAACACAAAATAGTTTTAAATATTACTAACATTTCCATGATAAAATATGCAATACTTCTAAAATTGACGACTTAATAAACAATTTCAAATAGATAAGGGTAAGTGTTTTAATTATGAGCCATTCTGTTGCGAAAACACACAAAATTTAGAAAAAAATACAAAATATTCCTTTATTACCTCTGCAAAACGGCTAAAAATGAAGAATTCATACACATTTTCTAATAGCTAAGGGTAAGTGTTTTAAATATGAGCCATTATGTAGCGAAAACACAAAAAAGTTAGAAAAAATACAAAATATTCCTTTATTACCTATACAATACGGCTAAAAATGAAGAAATCATACACATTTTCAACAAGCTAAGGGTAAGTGTGTTAAATATGAGACATTATATTGCGAAAACAAACAAAAGTTTCAAAAAATGCAAAATGTTCCTTTATTAACTCTGCATAATGGCTAAAAATTAAGAATTCATAAACATCTTCAAATAGCTAATTTTAAGTGTTTTAAATATGATCCCTTATATTTAGAAAAAAAAAAAAATTATGAAAAAATGAAAAATAATCCTTTATTACATCTGAAAAACTTATAAAAAATAAGAATTCATACACATATTCAACTAGATAAGGGTAAGTGTTTTAAATATGAGCCATTCTGTTGCGAAAACACACAAAGTTAGAAAAAATACAAAATATTCCTTTATTACCTCTGCAATACGGGTAAAAATGAAGAATTCATACACATTTTCAACTAGCTAAGAGTAAGTGTTTTAAATATGAGCCATTCTGTTGCGAAAACACACAAAAGTTATAAAAAATACAAATATTCCTTCATTACCTCTGCAATACGGGCAAAAATGAAGAATTCATACACATTTTCAGTACCACGTTCTGACCCCCATAATTGAAGGATATGAATCAGAACCATGGGAACGTAATTTCGTCGTATTTTGCTTATTTTCGTTAGAAAACACACTGAAAAACAATATTAAGAGATCTATGTATGAGACTTTCAATTAATATTCATTTTTATTACCAAGTCCTGACCCCCCTAATTGAAGGATATGAATTAGAACCATGGGAACGTAATTTCCTCGTATTTTGCATTTCCCACAAGAGGACACTTTTCGAGTAAAAGTAAAGAGCTACAAGACTAAACCAAAGATATGATGAAATAATAACGAATAATTGTTCAAACTTAAATTTTCTGTATTACGGGAATAGTTTATTTTCGAACCATTATATCTACCAAAGGTTTAATACCTGAGTTAAACTAAGAGGTTTCAATTTCAGGAAAAAATTGTCATATTTTGCTTATTTTCGTTGGAAAACACACTGAAAAGTCATATTATTGAACTCACATCAAACATTGCCGGGCTTGCATTTGAAGAACCTTCCATTATTTTCTATCTTGTCCTCTATTTCAGTATATACTGACTTTTAAAGCTTTTCAAAGCTCTTAAATATACTAACCTAACGGTTATTTATTTACGAAATCGTGCACACTGTTGATTTAGAACAATAATTACCTTTCTATATATCAATTAACACTCACTAGAATTGCCACTATTCACTCGCGGAGAAAGGTTTCAAAACAATACTTCTTACATCGCATAGACTAATTGTGTCAAACGAGACATCTTCAATGCAGATTAATTAATTGTTACGTTCGATTTTGTTTTGGACATAGGAGAGCATCAATGGGAAGTGAGAATTTCTGTAAAACTATCAATGATTGATCAACTCTATGATTTCACACTTCTTGTGTAATCAGAAAGAAAAAAGAAGAAAAATTGATAAAAGATATTTTGAAATATGCCCCAAAATCAGAGCTATTACAACTTAAATGAAACGAGGGGAGGGGGACTCAGGCTTAAGAATATCCTGGATATATCATTTTACATTTTCTAAGTACTCACAGAAGTACTCGTCACAGAAACATTGAAAAGGACTCAATTGATTGGGAATTAAAGTGACTAGCACCCAATTCAAAGGAGGGGGGTGTGAAAATTTCCAGGAACGTATTTTCAATATATTTAAATATTTACCTACGTGCACATCACTTAGGTTAGATTAGATTAGGTTAGAGACAGCCAAAAAGTTAGGTGTATTGTTAGGCTAGGTTAGATTATGTTAGGTTAGGTTAATTTAGGGTAGACTAGCTTAGCCTACGTACGAGAAAGAAAAGTTCTTAGGTGTGGAGTTCCCCCACCGCCTCAACCATCGCTCTTGAAATCCCTTGAATTAGGTTAGAGACAGACAAAAAGTTAGGTGTATGGTTAGGTTAGGTTAGATTATGTTAGGTTAGGTTAATTTAGGTTAGACTAGCTTAGCCTACGTAGCCCCCCCCCCCTCCCCCGACGCCTCAACCATCGCTCTTGAAATCCCTTGAATTAGGTTAGAGACAGACAAAAAGTTAGGTGTATGGTTAGGTTAGGTTATATTATGTTAGTTTAGGTTAATTAACGGCAGCCTCTTTTGTTAAGGTTTTTTATTTAGGGGGGGCTTCCGCCCCCTCAACAAAAAGTTAGGTGTATGGTAAGGTTAGGTTAGATTATGTTAGGTTAGGTTAATGTAGGTTAGACTAGCTTAGCCTACGTACGGCCCCCCACCCCCGGGGGCCACGGGAACTGAAAGCCTACCACGGGTGGGACCCCCACCACCAAGGTTAGGTTACCTAACATTTCAAGGTGACCCCCTCCCCCTCCCCCCCAGCCCCGGGGCCACGGGACCGAAAGCCTAACACGGGTAGGACCCTCACCACCAAGGTCAGGTTAGGTTAGATTAGGTTAAGTTACCTAAAATTTCTAGGTTAACTTACATCAGGTTAAGTGGCGCGCCACTTAACCTGATGTAAGTTAACCTAGAAATGTTAGGTAACTTAACCTAATCTAACCTAAACTGACCTTGGTGGTGAGGGTCCTACCCGTGTTAGGCTTTCGGTCCCGTGGCCCCGGGGTTGGGGGGGGGAGGGGGTCACCTTGAAATGTTAGGTAACCTAACCTTGGTGGTGGGGGTCCCACCCGTGGTAGGCTTTCAGTCCCCGTGGACCCCGGGGGTGGGGGGGGGGCCGTACGTAGGCTAAGCTAGTCTAACCTAAATTAACCTAACCTAACATAATCTAACCTAACCTAACCATACACCTAATTTTTTGTTGAGGGGGCGGGAGCCCCCCAAAATAAAAAACCTTAACAAAAGAGGCTGCCGTTAATTAACCTAACATAATCTAACCTAACCTAACAATACACCTAACTTTTTGTCTGTCTCTAACCTAATTCAAGGGATTTCAAGAGCTATGGTTGTGGCTGTGGGGGAGCTCCACACCTAAGAACTGTTCTTTCTCGTACGTAGGCTAAGCTAGTCTATCCTAAATTAACCTAACCTAACATAATCTAACCTAGCCTAACAATACAGCTAACTTTTTGGCTGTCTCTAACCTAATCTAATCTAACCTAAGTGATGTGCACGTAGGTAAATATTTAAATATATTGAAAATAAGTTCCTGGAAATTTTCACTCCCCCCTCCTTTGAATTGAGTTCTAGTCACTTTAATTCCCAATCAAATGAGTCCTTTTCAATGTTTATGTGACGAGTCCTTCTGTGAGTACTTAGAAAATATAAAATGATATATCCAGGATATTCTTAAACCTGATTCCCCCTCCCCTCGCGTCATTTAAGTTGTAATAGCTCTGATTTTGGGGCATATTTCAAAATATCTTTTATCAATTTTTTTCTTTTTTCTTTCTGATTACACAAGAAGTGTGAAATCATAGAGTTGATCAATCATTGATAGTTTTACAGAAATTCTCACTTCCCATTGATGCTCTCCTATGTCCAAAACAAAATCGAACGTAACAATTAATTAATCTGCATTGAAGATGTCTCGTTTGACACAATTAGTCTATGCGATGTAAGAAGTATTGTTTTGAAACCATTCTCCGCGAGTGAATAGTGGCAATTTTAGTGAGTGTTAATTGATATATAGAAAGGTAATTATTGTTCTAAATCAACAGTTTGCACGATTTCGTAAATAAATAACCGTTAGGTTAGTATATTTAAGAGCTTTGAAAAGCTTTAAAAGTCAGTATATACTGAAATAGAGGACAAGATAGAAAATAATGGAAGGTTCTTCAAATGCAAGCACGGCAATGTTTGATGTGAGTTCAATAATATGTCTTTTCAGTGTGTTTTCCATCGAAAATAAGCAAAATATGAAAATTTTTTCCTGAAATTGAAACCTCTTAGTTTAACTCAGGTATTGAACCTTTGGTAGATATAATGGTTCGAAAATGAACTATTCCCGTAATACAGAAAATTTAAATTTGAACAATTATTCGTTATTATTTCATCATATCTTCGGTTTAGTCTGGTAGCTCTTTACTTTTAATCAAAAAGTGTCCTCTTGTGGGAAATACAAAATACGATGAAAATACGTTCCCATGTTTCTAATTCATATACTTCAATTAGGGGGGTCAGGACTTTGTATGAAAAAGGACTATTCAGTGAAAGACTCATAAATATAGCTCTTAATATGGTTTTTCAGTGTTTTTTCTAACGAAAATAAGCAAAATACGACGAAATTACGTTCCCATGGTTCTAATTCATATCCTTCAATTAGGGGGGTCAGGACTTGGTACTGAAAATGTGTATGAATTCTTCATTTTTAGCCGTATTGCAGAGGTAATAAAGGAACATTTGTATTTATTATAACTTTTGTGTGCTTTCGCAACAGAATGGCTAATATTTAAAACACTTACTCTTAGCTAGTTGAAAATGTGTATGAATTCTTCATTTTTACCCGTATTGCAGAGGTAATAAAGGAATATTTTGTTTTTTTTCTACCTTTGTGTGTTTTCGCAACAGAATGGCTCATATTTAAAACACTTACCCTTAGCTAGTTGAAAATGTGTATGAATTATACAATTTTAGCAGTTTTGCAGAGGTAATAAAGGAATATTTTTTATTTTTTATTACTTTTTTGTTTTTTCTCAACAGAATGGCTATTATTTAAAACACTTACCCTTAGCTAGTTGAAAATGTGTATGAATTCTTCATTTTTAGCCGTTTTGCAGAGGTAATAAAGGAATATTTTGTATTTTTTCTTTATTTTTTTATGTTTCTAATCAGAATGTCTAATTCTTAAATAACTAACACTTAGCTAGTTGAAAATGTGTATGAATTCTTGATTTTTAGCCGTTTTGCAGAGGTAATAAAGGAACATATTGTATTTTTTCTAAGTTTTGTGTGTTTTCGCAACAGAATGGCTCATATTTAAAACACTTACCCTTAGCTAGTTGAAAATGTGTATGAATTCTTCATTTTTGGCCGTTTTGCAGCGGTACTAACGGAATATTTTGTATTTTTTCTAACTGTTGTTTGTTTTCGCAACAGAATGGCTCATATTTAAAACACTTACCCTTAGCTAGTTGAAAATGTGTATGAATTCTTCATTATTAGTCGTTTTGCAGAGGTAATAAAGGAATATTTTGCATTTTTTCTAACTTTTGTGTGTTTTCGCAATAGAATGGCTCTTATTTAAAACACTCACCCTTTAGCTAGTTGAAAATGTGTATGAATTCTTCATTTTTAGACGTTGTGCAGAGGTAATAAAGGAACATTTTGTATTTTTTCTACCTTTTGTTTGTTTTCGCAACAGAATGGCTCATATTTTTAACAATTTCACTTAGGTTGTTGAAATTTTGCATGTATTATCCTTTTTTAGCCGTATTGTAGAGTTAATAAAGGAATATTTTGCATTTTTTCTAACTTTGTGTGTTTTCGCAACAGAATGGCTCATATTTAAAACACTCACAATTAAATATTTGAATAAATTTATTAAGTCTTCTTTTATAGAATAAGTTAATATTTTATATTTTTTGATATTTTTTTTTTTATATCTTTTGAGTTTTTTCGCTATAGAATTGCTCATATTTACATCACTGAACCTTAGCTAGTTGAAAATGTGTATGAATTTTTCATTTTTACCCGTATTGCAGAGGTAATAAAGGAACATTTTGTATTTTTTCTAACTTTTGTGTGTTTTCGCAACAGAATGGCTCATATTTAAAACACTTACCCTTAGCTAGTTGAAAATGTGTATGAATTCTTCATTTTTAGCCGTTTTGCAGAGGTAATAAAGGAATATTTTGTATTTTTTCTAACTTTTGTGTGTTTTCGCAACAGAATGGCTCATATTTAAAACACTTACCCTTAGCTAGTTGAAAATGTGTATGAATTCTTCATTTTTACTCGTTTTAAAGAGGTAATAAAGGAAGATTTTGTATTTTTTCTAACTTTTGTGTGTTTTCGCAACAGAATGGCTCATATTTAAAACACTTACCCTTAGCTAGTTGAAAATGTGTATGAATTCTTCATTTTTAGCCGTTTTGCAGAGGTAATAAAGGAATATTTTGTATTTTTTCTAACTTTTGTGTGTTTTCGCAACAGAATGGCTGATATTTATATCATTCACCCTTCGATTGATGAAATTTTGTATGAATTCTTCATTTTTAGCCGTATTGCAGAGGTAATAAATGAACATTTTGCATTTTTTCTAACTTTTGTGTGTTTTCGCAACATAATGGATCAGAATTAAAAAATATAAAAATAGATAGATGTACATGGGTATGAATTCTAAATTTTTAGACGTATTGCAGAGTTAATAAAGGAAGATTTTTTATTTTTTTTAACTTTTGTTTGTTTTCGCAACAGAATTGATAATATTTAAAACAAAAAACCGTAGCTAGTTGAAAATGTGTATGAATTCTTCATTTTTAGCCGTATTGCAGAGGTAATAAAGGAATATTTTGTATTTTTTCTAACTTTTGTGTGTTTTCGCAAGTTTTCGTGTGTGTGTGTGTAAGTTTTGTGAGTGTGTGTGTGTGTAAGTTTTTGTGCGTGTGTGTGTGAGTTTTTTTTTGTGTTCATTTGTAATGTTTTGTGTGTGTGTTTGTGTGTGTGTGTTTAAGTGTGTGTGTGTGTGTGTAATGTTTGGTGTGTGTGTGGGAGTTTTAGTGTTTTTGTGTGTGTAAGTTTTTGTGTGCATGTAAGTTTTTGTGTGCATGTAAGTTTTTGTGTGCATGTAAGTTTTCGTGTGCATGTGTAAGTTTTTGTGTGTGTGTGTGTGTGTGTAAGTTTTTGTGTGTGTAATTTTTGGCGTGTGTGTGTGTGTGCAAGTTTTTGTGCGTGTGTGTGTGAGTTTTTTTTGTGTTCATGTGTTTTTTTTTGTGTGTTTGTGTGTGTGTGTGTGTAAGTTTTTGTGTGTTTGTAAGTTTTGGCGTGTGTGTGTGAGTTTTCGTGTGTGTGTGTGTGTAAGTTTTGTGTGTGTGTGTGTGTGTAAGTTTTTGTGTTCATGTAATTTTTTGTGTGCATGTAAGTTTTGGTGTGCATGTGTAAGTTTTTGTGTGTGTGTGTGTGTGTAAGTTTTTGTGTGTGTGTGTGTAAGTTTTGGCGTGTGTGTGTAAGTTTTGGAGTGTGTGTGTAAGTTTTGGCGTGTGTGGGTGTGTAAGTTTTTGTGTGTGTGTTTAAGTTTTTGTGTGTGCGTGTGTGTAAGTTTTTGTGCGTGTGTGTAAGTTTTTGTGTGTGTGTAAGTTTTTGTGTGCATGTAAGTTTTTGTGTGCATGTAAGTTTTTGCGTTCGGGTCTAAGTTTTTGTGTGTGTGTGTGTAAGTTTTTGTGTGTCTAAGCTTTTGTGTGTGGTTGTAAGTTTTGTGTGTGTTTGTGTGTGTAAGTTTGTTTGTGTGTGTGTGTGTAAGTTTGTTTGTCTGCTAGTTTTTTTTTTGTGTGTGTGTATAAGTTTGTGTGTGTGTGTGTGTGTGTGTGTGTGTATTTTTGTGTTTGTTTATGTATTTGTTTGTTTGTGTGGAATTTTTGTGTGTGTGTGTGTGTGTGTGTGTAAGTTTGTTTGCGTGTGTGTGTGTGTTTTTTTTGTGTTCATGTGTAAGTTTTGTGTGTGTGTGTGTGTGTGTGTAATTTTGTGTGTGTGTGTAAGTTTTGGAGTGTGTGTGTTAGTTTTCGTGTGTGTGTGTGTGTAAGTTTTTTGTGTGTGTTTGTTTTATTTTTTGTGTGCATTTAAGTTTTTGTGTGCATGTTAGTTTTAGTGTGCTTGTGTAAGTTTTTGTGTGTGTGTGTGTGTGTAAGTTTTTGTGTGTGTGTGTGTAAGTTTTGGCGTGTGTGTGTAAGTTTTCGTGTGTGTGTGTAAGGTTTCGTGTGTGTGTGTAAGTTTTTGTGTGTGTGTGTGTAAGTTTTTGTGTGTGCGTAAGTTTTTGTGTGCATGTATGGTGACCGGGGGAGGACCTCTGGGGCCCAGGGAGGGCGTTTGGGGATCCGGGGGCCCTTGAGGATTGAGTGGTCTTTTGGGAGCCCGGGGGACCTTTGGGGACCGGGGGAGGGCCTTTGGGGGTCTGAGGAGGGCGTTTGGGGGATAACATTTCGAAACTTTTACTTTTTAGTTTACTTTTTTTTGCGGCGCATCCCTGCGGCGCATCCTTTGGCGCTGTCTTGTGGTGCCTCCCTGCGGCACATCCCCCGCGGCGCTTTCCTGACCCGCGGCGCATCCCTGTGGCATATCCTGCGGCGCTTTCCTGGCCCACGGCGCATCCCGGTGGCGCTTCTCTGGTCCGGGGGACCTTTGGGGGCCAGGGGAGGGCCTTTGGGGCACAGGGAGGGCCTTTGGGGCATAGGGAGGGCCTTTGGGGGTCCGGGGGGCAGTTGGGGGCAGTTGGGGGCCTGGGGGACATTTGGGGGCTGGTGGAGGGCCTTTGGGACCCCGTTGGTCCTTTGGGAGCTCAATGGGCCTTTGGGGGGCCCGGGGGTGGCCTTTGGGGGTCTGGGTGGGTCTTTGGGGGCACCGGTGGCCCTTTGGGAGCTTGGGGGGCCTTTGAGGACCGGAGGCTTCCTTCGGGGTTGGGGTAGGAGGATTGGAACCCTTTGGGGTTGGGTTAGAGGACCTCACAACACTGTTCAAATGAAACTTGTGTATTATAACGACCATAGAGTTTCACCATTAAATTCTCTTCTAAAATCTCTTCAAAAATCATCTTTTAAAATGTCTCTAACTGTTTCGCCGAAATAATTCCATAGCCTGTCTAAAACGGTTTTGCCCAAATAATCCCTAAACGTAATTCAACGTGTTCCTTTTGTTTGGCATCTCTGCGCTAACGCATTTCAAATTAATAAGAAACCTGATTCCCGCGCTAAAACAATTCATTGCTAAGATGTTTCTTGGAGAATTGTTTCCATGGCCTTTGGTTATTAATATCCTTTGGAGTTTGACCAAAAGAGTTGTTTCCAAGGCAATGACATTAATGACTTGGATCTATTCCTGGAGAATCGTTTCTATGCGAAAATTTTTAAAGTCTGACAGATGATGTCATTGGTTGATTGAACTGTCAAGAAAGGGGAATTAATTTGTTGTTTCTAAGGGGAATTATTGATTCACGATAGGTGAACTGAGGTCGACAGCACAGGTGTTCCAAGGTCGATGTTGTTGCTGTTGTAAGTGCACGCTCTCAGCGAATGTCAAGGTCGATGTTGTTGTTGTTGACACACTTTGATTTTAGGTCATTGACCCCATTAACCACGTGTTCTCCCCAGGGACTCTATGCCCTTATTTGGTGTACTGACAGAGTTAGACTAAATTGTAGATGGCAGCAGGGGTGAGGGATCGGACCTCCTGAGGCCTTTCTACTTAGGGGGGGCACCCCCCTCTGGATCTGCCACTGCTACTAGTACCTCTGCTACTACTGCTGTGGCTACTATTACAGCTATGGCTAAGTGTATGAAGGTGAAATTTCCAGGGGATAATGAACGGGGAAGTTGAACTGAATCACAACACGCCTTCTTCATGCAGGTTGTCAAAAGGACGTATCAGCAATGCCTTAGGAACAAACTGGTGTGGAAAGTTGAAACTTACAGGATTTGTTGTGGGGGATGTTGAATTAACGAAAAGACAATATTTGTATCCTACTTCTACTGCTACTACTATCACTGCTACTACAGCTATTGCTATTACTACTGCTAATGCTACTAATGCTAGTGTAACTACTGATTCTACTGTTACTAATACTACTGCTACTACTATTACTAGTGGTACTACTAAAGCTAAAGATATTAAGGCGAAAATTTTGGGAAATGCTGAAACAATATTGAACTAAATCAAAACGCACTATGCACATACAGGTTGTCAAGAGGACGCATCAGTAATGCCACAGGAATGGTTTTTGGTATTAAGTTGAAACTTTCAGCGTGTGTTGAGAGGCATGTTAAAAAAAACAAAGGCGCTTTGTGTATACTGCCACTAATGCCGCTGCTACTACTACAACTTTTGCTACTACTGAAGCTAACAGTATCAAGGTGTAACTTTCAATGAGTGTTTTTGAGGATGTTGAACTAAATCAAAATAAACTATTAGCATGTAGACTGTCAAAAGGTTCTAACGGTAATATCTCAGGAACGGCTTAAATTATTAAGCTGGAACTTTTAGGGTCTGTTGCGGCGAATTTTGAACTAACAAAAATCACTATGTGTATAGGCCTACTATTAATACTGCTACTACGATTGCTGTAACTAATAAGGTTAAGGGTATTAAGGTAAAACTCTTAGGGATTTTTTTGGGTGGGGGGGGGGCTTTAAACGAAAAGAACTATTTGCATACAGGTCTTTAAAAAGGCATATAAGCAGTATCATAGACAGACGAATGCTATCATAGCAACTTTTATAGGAGCTCTTTCGTGAAATGAAAAGTTTTAGTGCCCTTTTGAAAGAAACTGGTGGACAAGCAGCCCCCCTTTAAAGCCCACTAATTCTCCCAACATATCCAATAAAATTTGACATAGCCATTTGGTTCAGTATAGTTGAAATGTCCGGTAACCACGTCCCTGAGGATGTTGGGAATGTCAACCCCCCGCCCTCAGACTAAGGTCTGAGGGCGGGGAGTTTTCTTCATTGTTGCTTCAATAAAAATGTCCTATTGAAGAATTAAGGAAGGAACGAGCTATATTTACTGTTTAACGGCTTGGTGTACCCCCCCCCAAGTGTAAGAGTCCTCATGTGGTCCCAGGATAGGGTCAGCTGAGCTGCTTCATATTCTGTAAATTATTAATTCAGAATCAGCGCGTCATAAGCCGCTTTACCAAAATACGCATTTACAATGTGTCAGTCAGCACCGTGCTGCTTTATGGAGCGGAGACGTGGCCACCTGCAAAATATATCCTCAGTGCCGTCGATGTCGCACAGACGAAATATCTCCCAAGAATCGAGGATTCACTGGACTAACTTCGTTAGCAACCAGACCCTCCTGTCACGTACGGCACAAACTCCTTTCTCGACGCAGCTCACTCAGCGTACTGTTCGGTGGTACAGCCACCTCCTTCGCATGTCTCGCGACGCCCCAGAACGGGTCACATTCGACTTTGACCCCACCCTACACGGATGGAAACGACACAGAGGACGCCCTTCCCACTGGGTGGAAAGACAAAGCTGATGAATTCCTTGCCCAAGTCCACATCCAGCTGGAAGAAGCTGCCAGCCTGGCAAGCGATAGGTGTTCTAAATTAAATTTAAAAACGCTGTAGGTATGTAGGTTTTTAAATGGCCGTATCAGCAGTAGAGGAAGAACAGCCTCGAAGAACAACGTTGGGTCGAAATTTTCTGACCATTTCGAGGGATATGTTGAGCTAATAAAATAAAAAAGCCTATTTGAATATTATTAGTACTAGTAGCAGTATTGCTACTGCTGTTGGTACTAAAATTACAAAGGCTTATGGTAGTAATTTGAAACTTTCAGGGACTGTTGAGTGTGATGTCGGGCTGAATTAAAACATGTAAATGCATCCACGTTTTCAAAGTAGCATAAATACAATTTTCTGGGAATGGTATTCAATTGTGTTTTTTTTTTCAGGAAATCTTTTTGATTTGTAGAAAGAAATTAAAAATACTGTGTGTGTGTCCATATTTTCTAAATAACGTATGTTATTAAAACTTTTTGAAAAATTTGTCCTAGCATGTAAATAGTATGTTAAGTCAAACAATGGATTCCTATAGATAAACCGAAAAGATTTAATTCATTCTTTCCTTTTACAATGAAAAATATTAGGTTATATCAATAAAAAACGAACATAAATTAATTTAAAATTTTTTCCACGACATAAGCTTTGTCAAAGAAAACGAAAGAGCTACATTAAGTCAAAAATGGGCAGAAATAAACTCAAATAGTTTTCCAAGCGTACAACTTATCAAAAATAACCATCAATATATAAATGAAACCCAAAACAAACAGAAATACTTTATACTTAAAGCAAACATTGTCTCGAAAACGTCTTTACTGATAAGAGTACAAACTTTGAGATGTTGCCTACTGCCTACTGCCTAGCTTATATGGAGTGCCAGTTGATCAACTTGGAGTACCAGCTGATCTGCTTTGTGTCATACACTTATGCTGGGCAACGCTTGGCACGCCTCCACAACACTGAACCTTGTTTAAACTATTTTTGTAAGTTGCTCTTCCCTAAAAAAAACTCGAAAAACCCAAGCAAAATTTTACACCATCTAGACTTTCCAAGCGAAATCATAAAGCTGTCTATGACAAAGATTATATGCAATAAAATGATAATTGGAGTCCAAACCCTTATAAAAAAAAAGATGAAATGTCATCTACCATCAGTTTTTAGCACTGAATAAATTATAAAATAACAGTGACAGAGAAATAAAAATAAAATAAATGCAAACAGTGCTGTTTTACTATCCTTTTTTATTATCAAAATACCTCCTTGTTAAGTATACGTTGTCATAATTTTGCAGTCAAAGCACGTATCAAGTCTTTGTTAGGACTGCTGACAATTAGGGCAACTAATTTTCAAATTTCAACTATATTGAAATTATTGACATTTTATTTGTTACAAACTTTACTTCATTTGATTGAAAGATGATGGTTGGATTTCAGCCATTTCGTACCAGTGGGTTACAAAAACATAAATTCTATTTCCTCAAAAACAAATTGCTGACATTTGTATTAATGACATATAAAATGGAGGAATAAAAACAACGTTGAAGGGTCCTAATGACCTATAATCAGCAGTTGTGTAGGCTAATTTCTGGCAACTTTGCAGGTTTTTACTGGGTTTTGCGCCACATTTTGCTGGTGCCGAAGACTATGATGGCATTTTTTTCTTGTAACGTAAGATTTCTGTCTTCTTCACTTTGATTTTTCATTCGTTCTGATTTTCGCTGTCACTTATCTTTTAACAGCATAATTCTTTGTTCTTCTCTTCATTTTTGACACGTATTAAACCATTAGATAAGACTAGACCAATCAGAGCAGCTAATACAAAGGGCATTGGAAAACTGTCTGAAGTAATGAAAAACCCAAATGAAGAAGAATGAATGGTGTGGTTAGAACCCATGCAATAGTGAGTATCAGAACAAGTAAAAAATGAAATCGAAGAACGAAGACACACGGTTAGGAGACATGCAAAAACGAGGATCAAGACGAATTAAAAGTGAAAGTTAAGAACAAAGAATTGTGTGGATATAAGACATGTAATAGCGAGTATCAGAACGAGTCCAAAGTGAAAGGGAAGAACAAAGAAACATTGGGTTAGAAGAATAACGCCGATGCAGTCATCGACGCCAACAAGCTGTGGCACAAAACCCAGTACAAACTTACAAAGATCCTGTAAACTACGCAAGTATTAATTACAAGTAGTCTTTAGGGCCCTTCAACGTTGTATATGTTCACTGCGGATCCCTCCATTTTCCCGAGGAAAGAGTAGCAAACAAAGGTGATTCATTTGGAGATTGTTGCTTGCTGTCCGAATTATATTGCCCCCTTGACAATTCCCAAATGACCTGGTTTGGCTTTTTAAGACGCCACTTCCTCTCTAAAGAGTTCCACAAACGAATCCAAAACTTGAAGTCATTCAATGTAAGCGATGATCCAACCAACAATAGTCGTATTTTTTTGTTTTAAGGTAGCTGAGCAAATTTATTATACAATCCATATATCGGTGAAGTGATTCTGGACCAGCTTCATAAGGCCAAACGTGCTTTTTAGACCCCGATGAAAACTGTTGAAGAATGCCTCGCACATCCTTTAAAGTACGGGATCTTTGGTAACCTAATCGATCTCTTGGAAGATATATTGCGAGACACAAGCAACTATGTGAAAGGTTATATGAATACACGAGAAGTAGAGGATGATGTAAATCAACGTGCTGCTCCACTGGAACAACATCCTCCAAACATGCAACTCATTTTCACTGTGCCAGATGGTGTCGATTATAGACGGTTCAACCTTCCTGCATGTAATGAACTATGCACTGTTGTTACTTTTAATGTTGACCATTGTTTTCCGTCACATGAAATGGCTGTAACACAATGTTGCAAAAATGTTGTCAATTTAAAAAAGACCATCATATGGAGTCCTTTACCTACCCATTGCTGTATCCAGCTGCAACATCAGAATTGACAGTGGATATGCCACTTCAAACACCTTATGCAAGTCAGCCATATCTATTACGGCTTGAGTTAGCTAGGTATCGTATCGATTTTTAACCTGAACATACCAAAAGCCTCTCACTGGAAGCTGTAATAACCAACCTGTGTCAGATTGGTTTTAATGCTTTGCATTTGATGGAAGACTTTTTCAACAATATCGTGTCGACACAGATATTTGTGCAGAGCGTGACCACATTCAATCGATAAAAGTCAACCAGAAAACTATTATGGCTGAAAACTGCGCAGTTGTTTTACTACTTCTGAGTGACTTAGCTTCAAAACAGAATGCGGTCGTTGGTGAGAAAGTAATGCTGCCGTCATCATTCATCGGATCAGCACGCTACTTTGCTGAAAATTTTGAAGATGCTATGTCTATTGTCCGTTGCCTTCGACAACCAGGTTTTCTTATAACTATGACTTGCATTCCTGATTGTCCCAAAATTAAAGAAGCAGGATGTATTTTATCTGATGATAACAAAATTATAATAGAAAAGTCCACCCATGATTGTCTTGATCTCGTTGCTTGAATTGCAGAGCAAAATTGGCTGAAGCAATCAATTATCTTGATAAAAGACCGATATTTGGTAAGGTGGTGGCATATGTGTATCCGATTGAATTTCAAAATCGTGGACTACCACATGTGCATTTGCTATTGATTATGGGCTCTTGTGACCAAGTCCGTAATACCGTTGAAACTGATGATCTTATTTCGATTGAAATTCCAAATACCGACGATTCTTTCTCAAGAAAATTATTTTTAAAGTGGATGAATTATGATCCGTTTGGGATGTTAAATTCAAATAGAGCTGTTATAAAGAGTTGTTGATTAAAAAGAGTTGTATGGTTAATAAAAATGGAATATTACAGTTGCCGCTTCGGTTTCCAATGCAATACAATTCAGTTACATCTCTAGCGGATGATAAAAATTCAAAGTATCGTCATCGTTATGATCCAAATTAGACGAAATGAAAAAAAAAATTCATATGACCTTGCTGTTTATCGAAGAGACTCCAATAATCACAGAGTTACTCGTGATTATAGTCAATTGGCCACACATAGCCCTTCTAGGCTCAAAAATTTTAATGACAAATCATTGTCAAATATGTTGACAGTATAGGTCCGGTGAAGTTTTTATATTAACGCATCTACAAAGGACATGATTGTGGTTCAGTAAAGATTGTCGAAAACCAATGTTGTCTGGTTTAAAATTAAGTAGAAACTTATATGGAAGTACTTGCTTAACGCCAACTGAAGTATGCTGGTGATTGTTTAGTTATGAAATTAAAAAAGGTCTATTCAACGTCTAAATACTGATTTACCCAGAAAATATCAAATGCAAGATAACAGCCAAGCCCAAGATATATATTGGACAAAAAGGCTCAATGTTGGAAGCGTATTTTTGACACAACAAAGCGATAAAACAAATAAAAAACAACCAGGAATTTCAATATAATTGGGAAATACCCGTAAAACTTTAATTGGAATGGAAAAACGTGTACAAGGGAACCACAAATCCGTCGATTGCACATAATTTGTCGAATTCACAGCGGAAATTTTGTAGCTAAACCCAAAAGCTTCAATTTGTGATTACTCCCTTATCAATGTAAAGGATTTATCAAGTTTTGAAGATCTCATTACTGTGAATTGCACTGTTTATGTTGTATACATACTAGCATGCCTAACTCATGGCCTTAAATTCGACAATAAGCAATGATTAGATACCCTAGAATAATCAGCGCTTTCCAAAATGCGTTTTATAATGCAAATACTCTTCGCATAGATTCTAGTTTTAGGAAATACTGCAGATCCAAAAAGTCTTTGGGAAAGATTCAAAAATCAGTTGGCAGATTATTTTATTCGGCAAGCACGATGAAATAATATATCTGAAGGTACTGCAATTAAACTTTCTTATCGTATCATTGCATCCAAGTTAAATATTGTGGCAACAGAATATGAACATTTCAGTTTTTTGGTGGATCGATATGGAATGGACAACATTGAGACCTATAAAGTCATCAGAACTTGGAATTTATAAATTATAGCGATTCAGCTGCTAGAGAAGAAAGTATGTGTTGGCTTCTGCAAGGAAAACAGCTTGAAATTTTAGATAATATTTTACAGGTTGTCAATGATCCTAATTATGTTAGAAAAAATGTTTTTTTTTTTATAGATGTATGCCCCACGGGCATATAAGATCCTTTCCCCGAAA
Organism: Artemia sp. Qi Xiang Cuo; assembly: GCF_049724085.1. Lineage (NCBI taxonomy): Eukaryota > Metazoa > Arthropoda > Branchiopoda > Anostraca > Artemiidae > Artemia > Artemia sp. Qi Xiang Cuo. Next base: position 14,007,549 of record NC_142803.1, read on the forward strand.
GGCTTATATGCAAGCGGGGCATAACTTACAACCCTTACGCTGAGGGCCGTGGGGGGGGGGTTGTCATTCTAAAAGATATAATTTCCAGACATCTTTCAACTACGCTGAACAAAATAGTTATCTAAAAATTTTGATTAGATGTGTATCTGAATTTGATGGGTGTGTGGTAGGGGGAGGGTGGCTTGCTGCCCTCCAATCAGTTTTGACTATTAAAAATGTTCTTTCAATTTCCAATCGAATCAGTATTTTTTGAAATTTCTACGACAACAAATGGTCATCTCAAAGTTTCTGTCAGATACATTTCGGGAAAATACGAGGTGTGTGTGTGGGGGGAGGGGGGGGGGGTACCTGACCTCCGATCACTTCGAACCTTAAAAAGGGTATTAGAGAAATCTGATTAAAAATCCAATGAGCCCCTCCAACGTTTATACGTCCACCCTTTCTATAAAAAAAACCTTATATGTACACAGGGCATAATTTGCAACCCTTGCCTTGAGGGCTGGGGGGGGGGTCGTCATCCTCAAAGACATAATTTCCGCACCTTTTAACTGCACTGAACCATATGGTTGTCTAAAAATTTTGATTCGATGTGTTTGGGGAAATGGTGGGCTTGGGAGGGGAGCAAGTTGCCCTCCAATTACTTTCAACTATGAAAGGGGCACAAGCTCCTTGAATTTCCAATCGAACGAGCCTTTTTCGAAGTTTCTACTACAACAAATGGCAGTCTCGAAATTTCTATCAGATGAATTTCAGGAAAATACGAGGTTTGGGGTGTATCCACCCTCCAATCACTCTGAGTCTTAAAATAGGCACTAAAACTTCTAATTAACAATCCAAAGGGCCCTCTCCGAAGTTTGTACGATCATCCCTTCTATGCCAACCTTATATGTCCCCAGGGCATACCTTACA